>NW_026652276.1:237940831-237942145 GCF_009828535.3 Hylobates moloch | reverse complement strand
GCCTTGCATCCCAGGGATGAAGCCCAGTTGATCATGGTGGATAAGCTTTTTGATGTGTTGCTGGATTCAGTTTGCCAGTATTTTATTGAGGATTTTTGCATCGATGTTCATCAGGGATATTGGTCTAAAATTCTCTTTTTTTGTTGTGTCTCTGCCAGGCTTTGGTATCAGGATGATGCTGGCCTCATAAAATGAGTTAGGGAGGATTCTCTCTTTTTCTATTGATTGGAATAGTTTCAGAAGGAATGGTACCAGCTCCTCCTTGTACCTCTGGTAGAATTCGGCTGTGAATCCGTCTGGTCTTGGACTTTTTTTGGTTGGTAAGCTATTAATTATTGCCTCGATTTCAGAGCCTATTATTGGTCTCTTCAGGGATTTAACCTCTTCCTGGTTTAGTCTTGGGTGGGTGTATGTGTCCAGGAATTTATCCATTTCTTCTAGATTTTCTAGTTTATTTGCATAGAGGTGTTTATAATATTCTCTGATGGTAGTTTGTATTTCTGTGGGATCAGTGGTGATATTCCCTTTATCATTTCTTATTGCATCTATTTGATTCTTCTCTGTTTTCTTCTTTATTAATCTTGCTAGCGGTCTATCAATCTTGTTTATCTTTTCAAAAAACCAGCTCCTGGATTCATTGATTTTTGAAGGGTTGTTTTGTCTCTATCTCCTTCAGTTCTGCTCTGATCTTAGTAATTTCTTGCCTTCTGCTAGCTTTTGAATGTGCTCTCGCTTCTCTAGTTCTTTTAATTGTGATGTTAGGGTGTCAATTTTAGATCTTTCCTGCTTTCTCTTGTGGGCATTTAGTGCTATAAATTTCCATCTACACACTGCTTAAAAATATGAATTTAATACTGAAAGGCAGAAAAATAGAGACTCGATTGTATCACAATTATAATCTCTGTAGAATCATCTGATGTAAAGCGTATTCAAACAAAATAACATTTAAGAATTGTACATCATTTGCCTGTATTTAGACCATTGTCTTTACCAATCCCGTTTTGGGAGCACTTTTCAACATGGGGTCAAGTTAAAAGTTGAATGCTAACTTTGCTGTTTCACAATTTCACAAATAGGAAAAAGACCAGGTTAAATCCACTTATATCCAAGAAAACATCTTTGATTCAAATGTAAAAAATAGTGAAGAGAAACATGAGGAACCCAAAACTATCTTGCTTTTCCACCAACCTCGATTTGAAGAAAACATCTTGCTGTCACCATGAGCAGTCCCTCCCCATCTCCATCACTCTCCCCACTCTGTGTCTCCATCACTCTCCCCCCCACTCTCCCTCTTCCCCTCTGTTTCCCTCTCCC
>NW_026652276.1:237920209-237940799 GCF_009828535.3 Hylobates moloch | reverse complement strand
CTCTCTCTCCCTTTCCCGTCTCTCTCCCTCTCTCCCTCTCCTTCTCCCCGTCTCTCTCCTTCTCTCCCCCTCTCCCTCTTCCCCTCTCTCTCCTTCTCTCCCCCCTCTCCCTCTCCCCTTCTCTCTCCCTCTCCCCTTCGCTCTCCCTCTCTCCTCTCTCTCTTTCTCTCCCTCCCCCTGTGTGTCCCCCAGCCTGAGCTTGCATCCTCTGCACCGTACACCTGGCTCTACCCATGGCCATTCCCAACAGAAGGAAGCAAAGCTTCCAGTGCCCTCAGCTCTGGGCTTGGAAGTCTCAAGATGTCCCTCCTGCCGCACTCTATTGGTCGAAGCTGCTGCTTGTGGGCAGGCTGTGCCTTGGAGGGGGTGCCAGGAGGTTGCCCCTGTGACCAGCCAACTCCAGCTTTAACAGAGCAGCACCCAGGAGCCCCTGCAGACAGCACGCAGCTCAGGCCAGGCTGTAGCTCGCTCCGTCTCTGTGCCAGACTGGGCAGGCAGGCACCACCACGCTGAGTTTCCCACCTTCCCAGGAGGACAGAGCAGTGCACACATGGGGCACAGGAGGTGTGGGCCTGGGCAGGAGCCCGAGGACATGGGTCTTACAAGGTGGTGATCAGGGCCTCCCAGGGCAGACCCCTGAGGTCCACACTGGCCCTGAGCAGGACTCACAAAGCTGCCTGTGAAACAGCCATTCTAGAAAGAGCAGCAAGGGCTCTGCTGGGCTACACAGCAGCTCTCGCTTGGCCATGCCTTTCCGTGGCATTTAATGGCTCCCCCTCTCTGCCTGTCTCTGTAGCCACGTCTCTCTCTCTCTCTCTGTCACACACACACACACACAAATCTCATAATTTAAAACCAGCCCATGCACCATCGGGACCCCTGGGGCTCCTTAATAGCGTCCTGGTCTCTGCACCTGCCTTGCCCCCCGCCCAGGCAGTCCCTGCGGTGCTCACAGGCCCTGATGATGAAAGGCCCCAGAACCTCCTCCCAGCCCACCAGGGCCGGCCTCATCCCCAGGAAACAAGCAGCGGGTGTCTGTAATGACTTTCCACACCAGTAAGTGGTCAGCTCCAGAAATAATTACCCACATAAGCAATTTCCCTTTTTATCTAAAGGAGGGAGGGTGTCTTTTGGGTTTGGGGAACAAAAAAATTGCTTTTCATAAGTACTCAATTTAGAATTGTTTGCTAAAATTAAGCGCTTGTTCACCAGACATTTTTAGACTGAGTAATTTTTAACCCATGCCATCTGATAAGTAATCTGTTTGATTAGTTAAAAAAAAAAAAAAATACTTGCCATATTTCTGCCTGGAATAAATGAAACTTTCTCTGGTCACTGCTCTTGTAGGGAAAGTGAGTGTGCACAGCTTCTAGTGCTGTGTTAGACAATGAACAGGGCTGGTCCTTGGATGGACAGAGCCACCACACCCTACAGGATCAGCAGGCATGAGGACAGCAGCTCTGCTCTCGGGATTACAAACCAATTGTGGAGGTGAGAGCTGCGCATTTACACAAAACCATGAGGAATGGAGGGTGTCAAGAAGAGGGAAGCTTTAGAACTATTAGTGGGAATGTAAATTGGTACAGCCATTATGGAGAACAGTATGGAGATGCCTCAAAAAATTAAAAACACAGCCACCATATGATCCAGCAATCCCACTGCGGGGGATATACCCAAAGAAAATGAAATCCAAATCTCAAAGAGATGCCTCCACTCCCGTGTTCACCGGCATATTATTCACAATAGCCAGGATATGGAAACAGCCTAATATCCATGGACAGACAAACGGGTAAAGAGGATGTGGTGTGTACCTATCCCCAGTGGATTTTACTCCGTCTTTCAAAAGAAGGAAATCCTGCCATTTGCAACAACACGGATGAACCTGAAGGACGTCATGCTAAGTGAAATAAGCTGATCACAGAGGACAAATACCGCAGTATCTCACTATCTGTGGAATCTAAAATAGTGCCACTTACAAGAGCAGAGAGTAGGACGGTGGCAGCTAGGAGCTGGGGGTGGGAAAACTGAGGTGGTGTTGGTCAAAGGGTGCAAAGTTCCAGTTACGCAGGGGGAATAAATTCTGGAGACCTCATGTCCACCATGGTGACTATAGTTCATAACACTATTTTATAAGTGAAATTTGCTAAAGTGTAGATCTTAGGTGGTAACACAGAACAAGTTTCTCATTTCTGTGGATTTATCCTACGGGTGTATTGTAGTTGGTGCTGTAGGGGCAGCTAAACCATAATAGAAGTTGTCCTTGCCTGAAGACCGGATGCCAGCGTTCAGGGAAAACACAGACTCTGGAAAGGAGGAGGAGAATTTTGAGAGAGAGAAAGGGAGAGACAGCCATGAACTCTGCCCAGATCTCTGGCTAGCTCCTGAAACATGCATGCACAAGGAAGACACAAAGCACACCAGTGGAGAATTTAAAAATTGTTCTGAGATTTGAGCTGCCACCCAATAAACAGTTTGCAGTTTGAGATCAATCAGGTTAAACAAACAAACAGGGATAAAGCAAAATCCAGAGTCTCCAGTTAGGCAGACTCTGGGCGGACTCTAGCTGGGCAGACCCCTGAAACTTTCCCAACCAAAAGGAGACAGGGGAAGTGACACTGGGGGACTCCCAGGCCAGGTCGCCACAGGCAACGTGACTTCTGCCTCCAACCCCCATGCTTGCCCTTCAAACCCAACCACTATGTTGTGAGGCAGTCCCGGCTGCACGGAGAGCCCACACATGGGTGTTTGGCCAACAGCCACGCTGGGCCCTCAGCCCCCCACTTGCCAGATGTGTGGGTGAGAGCGCCTTCAGATGACTCCAACCTTCAGGCTTCAGCCTTCCAGCTGAAATGCCAGGCATCCCGGGAGAGACAATCTGTCCTCACAGTGCCCTGTGTGGATTCTGGCCCACAGAAACCGCAGACAGGTAATAAATTATGATTGTTGTTTAACCCCCAACTATTTGGGGCATAATTTGTTATGCAGCAATAGATAACTAACAAGAACCTCAGGAACTTGAAAGACCACATCAAATGTTAAACATCCATGGAACTGGAGTCCCATAAAAAGAGGAGAGAAGGGGGCAAAAAATATTTGAAGATATAATTGCCCAAAAATGCCCAAATTTGGTGAAAGACATAATTTTACAACTTTAAGAAGCTCCATAAGCCTCAAGCTCAATAAATACAAAGAAAAACAAGCCAAAAAAATCTGGAACACAACAAATGAAAAATGACACATTATATAGAGAGAAGTAGCAACTCCAGGTACTACTGACATCTCATCAGAAACTATGGAAGCCAGAATATGGTGGAACAACAACTCAAACAAGCTAAAAGAAAAAAAAAAGTCACACAAACTTCTACAACCAGTAAAAAACGTCTTTTGAAGATAAATGTAAAAGTAAAACATTTTCAGATAAAAGAAGGCTATAACAATTCATTGCCAACAGATCTGGACTACAAGAAATGCTAAAGGAGATTTTTGAGACTAAAGAGAAATAATACCAGATGGAAACTTGCAACTTTGGGAAAGAATGAAGAAATCTGAAATTGTAAATAGCTGGATAAATACAAAAGACTAATTTTCCCCTTAATTTCTTTAAGATACATGTGACTGTTCAAAGCAAAAAGTAAAACATTTTCTTGTGAGGCTTATAAAGTATGTGGATGTAATACCTATGGCAATATAGCATTAAAAAACGGAGGAAGGGGAAGCAGATGGACTTATTTTGCTGCAAGGTTTACAAATGTACATAAAATGTTACAATATTAACCCTAAGAAAACTCTAAGCATGTACATTGGATTTCCATGAGCAGCCACCTAAAAATGCAAAGAGTATATGTAGCCAAAAAGTCAATAAATCCATTACAATGGAATTCTAAGAAATATTAACATAATTCAAATGAAGGCAGAATAGGAGGAACAGAGAAGCAAAATAGAGGAAACAAACAGAAAACAAAAAAAGATGCTTAGCTGAGTGTGGTGGCACGTGCCAGTAGTCCAGCTACTTGGGCGGCGGAGATGGGAGGATTGCTTGACCCTGGGAGGCTGAGCCTGCAGTGAGCCATGATCATGCCACTGTACTCAGCCTGGGTGGCAGAGTGAGACTCTGTCCCCTACCTCCCAAAAAAATAGGCCTAAATCCAACCATATCAACACCTACGTTAAATATGACTAGAATAAACACTCTAATTAGACAGATTGTCAGACAGTTTTTGAAAGCAAGATTCAACTATATACTATCTCTAAGAGATTTGCTGTATTTTTTGTCTAATTAGATTCTAGTGTCCTTAGAGATTCACTTTAAATATGAGGACATATTGATTGAAAGTAAATGAAAGGAAAAGAAAGTATGCAAACAGTAAGCATATGAATACTAGAGAAGCTCTGTTAATATCAGATAAAATAGACATTTAGACAAAGAGTATTATTAGAAATAAAGAGGGACGCTTCATAATGCTGAAGGCATGGTTCTTCAGAAAAATGTGACAGTCGTAGAGTTGACACAGCTTCTAAACACATGATGCAAACATCCACAGAGTTAAAGGGAGAAATAAATGATTCCACAATCTTAATTAGGGACTTCAACATCCCTCAACAAAAATATCAGTAAAGACAAATATCTGAACAACACTATCCATCACCTTGACCCAAATAATGAACACCGCACCCACCACCTAGAGAATACACATTCTTCTCCATTGCAGGTGGCACATTCAACAAGAGAGAGCAAATGCTGGGCCAAAAATGAAATCCAGTGACATTAACAGCATTAAAATAAGGGTGTTGGGACCAGGCGCGGTGGCTCATGCCTGTAATCCCAGCACTTTGGGAGGCCAAGGGGGGCAGATGACCTGAGGTCGGGAGTTCAAGACCAGCCTGACCAACATGGAGAAAACCCGTCTCTACTAAAAACACAAAATTAGGCAGACATGGTGGTGCATGCCTGTAATCCCAGCTACTCAGGAGGCTGAGGCAAAAGAATCACTTGAACCTGGGAGGCAGAGGTTGCAGTGAGCTGAGATCGTGCCATTGCACTCCAGCCTGGGCAACAAGAGCAAAACTCCATCTCAGAAAAAAAAATAAAATAAGTGTGTTGGACTTGGATGGTCTCTAAGATTTACCATGTTAAACTTCAAATAAAGTGGCGTAACTCTAAGTACTAAAAGAGCTTGAGAGAGAGAGAGAGCAAGAGAACAAGAGAGGGAGAACCCATTTCTTGATAGGTGCCATTGAGGAGAAAGAAGTTGGAGAATTGAAGCATCTCATGGGAGGAGTAAATCAGATAAAACTTCAAGGGCCTCCTCTGGCCCCGTGATTCTGTGATTGTGTGTGATTTCCAGGCACTATGCTGGGCACCTCATGCACATGGGCTGTTTCATGCCCACAGCAGCTTTGGGAGGTAGAAAGCGTGATTTCTGTCTTGCAAGCTGTTTGGAAAGATTAATTTTTCCTTCACCAGCAGTAAGTGGCAGAATCAAGGCAGGATTACAATCTCACATGATCTCAAAGCTCAGATGATTAACCACAGTCTGTATTTTTGTATTAGACCGATTGAGGCTCACAGGCAAAACTGTGATGCCCTGAAGATCCTAGAATGACTTAAAAATGATCAAAGGATGCTTTCACTTTAGCACGATTCCCCCCAGCACGCCATTGCCTCATTGTCTCCCTGTCCTTGCAGCCTCTGCTCCTGAAGATGGGGGGTCTGGGTTTATCTGGTTCAGTAGCACTTCCCTGGAACAAACTATGTCTGGTACACAGAATAGGCGTTAATCCATGTGAGTTAAATAAGTAAATAGAATTAACAAATAAATTGCATTTTAATGTAAGGCAAATCCTGAAATGCAAACCTCCAACTGCTATGTGCCTTCCAAAAACAGCCTTCTGCAGACCCTACGTGCCCTCCAAAAACAGCCCTCTGCAGACCCTGGCTTTCCCATGTAGACACGTCCGGGTTTCCTCTCCTTTTTCCCATTCTGATTTTTAATGCTGGACTCACCCAAGCTGTCCTAAAACAGCAACAGGAAGTGCACGGCGCACCATCTCTTCCTCACCGCTTCCTCTGGCAGGCAGAGGCTCCCTGTGCTGTCGACATTAGTCAGGATACATCACACTAGCTGTGGTACTAAAAAAAAAAAACCTGAACCTCAGGGGCTCACAGAAGAGGTTTCCTGCTTGCTCATGCAGCGTCCACTGGGAAGTGGAGTCCTCTTGAGGCTCGTCTCCACGTGGTGACTCAGGCCCATGCTGCCTGCATGTTGTGATGTATCATCTCCCCCACATGGCCTTTGCTCCTGCTGCAGAGGGAAGAGAGGGCTGAGAGGCTGGTGGGATGTTTTAGGGCCAGGCCTGGACACAGGTCACACAGGAGGCCCCAGCGGACTCCAGAGAAGGTGGGACAGTACAGTCTTCCTGTGCTCAGGAGAGGACCCAGTATGGTGAACTAAGCTGCCCCTGACACAGCTGGCTCCATGCTCAGCTGAGAAAACTCTTCCTTCTTACAGGGGTTTCCTGGGCAAGTCCTCGGCAACCAGTCCACGCCCTCCCTCTCCTGCCTCTGGCCTCTGCTCTCCAGGGAAGTCTCTGCAGACGCCTGTCTCTCTCTCTTCCTCTGTTTCCCTGTTTCCCCTCCTTGTAAATTAAAAACTTCTCTGATTGCTTCTGAAAATCATAAGAATAAAGCTAATATTCAATTTTTACAAAACAAAGTTAAGCCATAAATCTCGACGTGCAACTAGATATATTAATGAAACAGCACCTTTTATCTCGAAAGCCTTGGACGGATCCCGGCTTCCCTTCGGAATATCGACGGCTCACCTTCCATGGCCTCCCATGATCATGTTTTTCATTTGACCACCAGGGATCAAAATAACTTTTACAAATCATATTGTATTCTGTTCTGTCTAATTACGGGTGTTTCCCCTACTGTTTTCTACTGTTAAGGGTTTCTAGGAGCCGGCCTGGGAATCTCAACAGCATTTATGACGTTGTCATTGTGGAAAACACGTTCAGAATTTGAAACACCAGGTGCACCCACACACTTCATATTTGGAAGTAAGGCCCCTTCTGTATTTTAACTCTTTGGAAACTTGTAAAGTATGTATGGTAAATGGAGTAACTTGCAACTGTCTAAAATGTTAAATAGAGCAATGGTTTTCTGACCATTTTGCTCAATAGAAGCTGCTATCGTAGAGAAACTCAGACCCCTCACGTGTTCAGAAATGACGTGAAGCAAGAGCTGGAACGTTTTCAGACCTGTCTTCAATGCCCCGCCCACTGCGGAACGATCTGGCTGGGTGTCTCAGACGCCAGGGCACACCCTGAAGCCACGAAAGCTAATAAGCGACTGAAACACGTAGAAATCCCCATACAACACTGGGAACTGGAAACGCTGGAAACGTGCGGGCTGTTAGTGATCAGAGAAACATGCACAGTGGCCCTGAGCGAACGGCAATGCACTCAGTCATTCTCCAAACGACGGCAAAGGCCGTGCCAGCTTCTCCCGGGAAATGTGGAGGTTTAGCAGTTGCAAGGTGCTCTGCTTGCAGAGCATCACCTCGCAAACGTGCCTTCCTTTACCTTAAAAGCCCCGTTTCTCCTTGGCTTCCAAGAGCTGGATCTCTAAATATTTTCATGTGGAAAATGAAATCCAAATAATGACTGAAAGTGCAGCCTCCTGCAAGCAGAGCGCCTGCGCAGGGCCACCGTCTGCTCCTCAGGCCCCGAGCCCTGGCGGATGCAGTACGTGCCAGCCGAGGTGCCTGAGCTCAAGTCGCCTCTGGTCACCGTCATGTGAGGATTGGCTGCGTGGGCGTGGGGCCTTGAGCCCGCGCTGGCAGAGGGCCGAACCCGGGGTGCTGGCCACTGGCCGGTGGCTGGAGGCGGGCAGTTCCCGACAATCCAAGTGCTTCAAGTCCCTGGGGCTGGCAGGGAGAACAAAAGGAGGGAGGAGGCAATGGTGGAGTTAAGAGAAGGAGGAAGTGTGGGAGCGGGTGGAGAAGGGTGCGCGGCTCCTGGCTCCTAGAACAGAGCTGGTACAGAGGCACTTAAGTATTTGCTTATCTTAAATTAACATAATAATAGACCGGGCGCGGTGGCTCACGCCTGTAATCCCAACACTTTGGGAGGCTAGGTGGGTGGATCACTTAAGCCCAGGCGTTAAAGACCAGCCTGGCCAACATGGTGAAAAGCCATCTCTACAAAAAATACAAAAATTACCCAGGTGTGGTGGCGTGTGCCTGTAATTCCAGCTACTCGGGAGGCTGAGGCTGGAGAATCACTTGAACCCAGTAGGCAGAGGTTGCAGTGAGCCGAGCGTGGCCACCGCACTCCAGCATGGGTGACGTGAGTGAAACCCTGTCTCAAAATAAATAAATAAAAATAAATGTTACATAATAAAAGAATTTTAAGTCTGGGAGATCTTTTAAAGATTATCAATTTCCAGCCCCACACACATTCCCCCTCTCCACTGCATGCACACACACACACGTGCACATTTGCACTCCCACAAATGCACACATGAGGCACACACACGTGCACATTTGCATTCCCACAAATGCATACATGAGGCGCACACGCGTACACATTTGCACTCCCACAAATGCACACATGAGGCGCACACACGTGCACGGGCACAAACACACACACACACAGATGCAGGCACCGACAGGGATGAGGAAGCCATGGCCCAAAAAGCCCACCTAATTCTCCTAAGCGGAAGCGCAGGCGGTATCCAGGAGAAGAGGGGAATGCCCACCCAGAACCGGTCAGAGCCCCACACACCATGGACGTGTAAGGCGACTCCGCTGGCCAGCGGGCACCTTTCCCAGAACAGTCCCCCTGGTAGAGTGCTGGTCAGCCAGTGACATGCTCAGAAGAGAGAATTCAGCCGTAAATCTGGAGGCCACGCGAACCACATTAAGGAGCCAGTGCGAGGTCCCTGCAGAACTGCCGGCCGCACCAGCCCAGGGGAGCCCTCCTCTGCTCACCTGTGCTTCTCCCAGGGACCCAACAGTGCCCAGGGATAAGAGAAGCCCCCCCAACCCAGAAGGAAGTCGCTTCCCACACAGTGCTTAACAAACGAGAGTCTGTCACTCATTTCAGGCAGCTACTGTCACCCCACTTTACAGACGAGGACACTGGGGCTTGGAGAGGTGGGCGGCTGTTCGGGTCACAGGGTCAGCAAAGCACAAAGCTTCCAGTGAGCCCTGTGTGGCTGGCTCGGACGCCCCACTCTACGCCGCCGCCTTGCTGGCTGAGGCCTCAACCTCGGGAGCAGGATGACAGCCCTCGTCCTCTGCAAACAGCAGATCAGGGCAGAAGTGTTCCTTCTGCAGGGTCACCTCCTGTGGGGCAAGCAGGCCACACCTCTGTGCTCACAGATAAACCGGAGTCAGCCCACCACACACGCTCTGTCGTGGGAAAAGCATTTTTATCCGTGCCCCTCCAGCTCGTGGACCCTGTGGACAGAGCCAGCCACGAGGCTGCGAGACACCTGGGCGGACCAGGGCTCCAGGCTCCTCTAGACGGAAGCACAGACGTGCTCGGCTCACTCACATCCTCAGAACAGGGTCTTATTTTTGTGAGGAGCAAAACTCCACAATTTCCAAGGGTCTCCTGCCGTACCCCTCCTCTCCTACGAAATGGAAAACTCACTTCCAACCTGATACACTCTTTTGTTGGCAGGAAGACTGGGCACGATGGCACCACAAATTCTGCCTCATTTCCAGAGGCACACAGGGCACCGCCCCGCGCAGAGCCCTCTTGAGAACCTCCCTCCCTGCCCGGCGCAGGTCACGCATGCGTTGCCGCCTCCTGATTGTCCTTTGTGCAGCGTTAAACCTCGCACAATGACGCCCCATCCTTCTTTGTCTCCCACGAAAAGCCTCCTCCGTTGAATTCTGAAGGTCATTTCCAGCTCAGGCCCCAGGCCTGAATGGTGACTTACGATTCACGTTGTGTTTTCACCGCTGCGGGTTTGTGCCCGTCTTCACCAGGCCCAGAGCTGGAGGCCGAGTGCCGGGAAGAAGGTACTTTTCATCTTCCTGTCCAGGGTTATGTGGCTGGTGAATCCAAAGTGATGGGTTTTCAATGGCCGCTTAGCTTTCCTAATTTTATAGGCTGTTCCCAGATGTAGACGCCAAGCGCTTGTTGACACAGTCAGTGAGATGCGAGTCAATATCATAAACGTTGCTGATGAGGGATTCTCCCTGCCTCCCGCCTCCTGGCGTTTCGATTTTTCCAACAGCATAAAGAGGGTGTCGGTGCAAGATTAATGAAGAGCGGGAGGGGACAGGCCGTGTGGGGAGCTGCAGCCGATGTCTCCAGGCCGAGAGTGCTTCCGAGCGTGGGCCGGGGCCTCAGGTGCTCCCGAGCGTGGGCCGGGGCCTCAGGTGCTTCCGAGCGTGGGCCGGGGCCTCAGGTGCTTCCGAGCGTGGGCCGGGGCCTCAGGTGCTCCCGAGCGTGGGCCGCGGCCTCGGCTTCTCTGGCTTTTACACCCCCCAAAAGCCAGGACTCTGAGGGTGGATGGACGGACGTGGTGCACTTTCGGGCCACCAAAAACCAGGTCAGGTTCAAAGGGAGATGCAGCTGTTTGTTGAGTGGATGAGGGTCGTGCGGGGTCAGGGGGCAAGGGTCGTGTGGGGTCAGGGTGAGGGGGAAACCCCCTCCCAGCCCATGGCCAGCAAGCCAACACTCATTAACACTCCGTTTATCACCCGAGCACCTGGGCGTGGGAAAGAATGAGGTTCAGCGAGTTGAGTGAGGGAGAGGGAGTTTGGAAATGGCACCGCAGATGATGGATGCTCCTAATAAGCCCTGAGCTAAGAGGCCCCATGCGGACCCGGCACCCCCCCTTGCTGGCACACCTGCTCCAACCAAGCCCTGCTTTCATTCACAAAATGCCAGGCTGGAGGGGTAGGTGGCAAGGCCCAGAGACAGACAGTGTCGCCTCTTACGGGTGCCACCCCCAGCCCTGGCACAGCCTGGGTGATGGGCGCCAGGCCGCATGCAGTGAGCCGGAGCTCAAAGAGGGGTGCCAACGGGAGGGTTTCAGGCCTGGCCAGGAGTGGGTCCACCTCAGTCCTCCCTCCCCAGCCCCCAAAATACACACATACCCCCTACAACAAAGCAAAAAGAATACAGCTGGCGCCCCTCATCCGTCAGGAAGGTCTAGATGTGGCAGCAGGACCCGGCCTCTTGTCTGCAGGGGGTTTCTCCATGTTTCCTTTAATCTCCTTCAAACCACAGAGCGCACATCTTTTAGGGTGTGGGCCTGGCAGCTGCGGGACAGCCCCAGCTAGAGGGGATCCAAGGTGCCAGACATGCCTCCGCACTGCGGTGACAGCTGGACACAGCCTCCCTATCACCCTCCTCCTGTGAGCATCTATAAAATAAATCCACTTTCAGACCTGTTCCCATTAAAACAGATCTCCTTCTGGGAGAAAAAATTTCAAACAGCTGAGGGGTTTTTTCTTTTAATAAAGAATTACGTAAGTACCTTCATGGAACAAAATTCTCTACTCCACACTCAGAGACGCAAAATAAACAGCCCCCTGCCCTTCAGAAACAGAGGTCAGACAACAAGTCGCCCCAAAGTGTCCTAGAAATGAAGGCAGCAAACACATTGCTGAAGCTACAGGAATCCAGAAAAGGGGACGTCCACGCTGGTGGGAAGGTGCGGGGAGAGCAGAGGGAGGGTTGGGTCTCGGGCAGTGCCTGTGAGCGGGGAGGAGGAGAGAACTCGGGGCTCTCCGGGGTGGGCAGGGAGGGGCAGGAGCTTGGCCTTGCAAACCTGCCTGCGGGCTGGGCAGGGGCCACGAGCTCCGAAGTGGAGCCTGAACCCCGGTGTAGACGGATTTGGATGTCGGGCCGAGGATTTGGAGTTTTTTCCTGGAGGCCACTGGGAGCTGTTAAATGGATTTAAACAGAGACTTAGACAGAAATAAATCAAACGTGGTGGGACTGAAACGTGTTGGCAAAACAAGAGCCTGAGCCAGTGCCCAGCAGGCTGGACGGCTGGGGGTGCTCCTCTTGGCAGCCCCCGGCCCACCCCAAGCATCGCGGTATTGCCCAAACTGCCCTGCTACGGACCAATATGCCCCCAAGGCCTTAAACCTTTTCACCACGACTGGGGCTGCCCTGAACCTGTGGTAATGGGCCTGGAGACTTCTATTCTCAACTTTCATATGGTTAAAAGATGACAAGGGCTGAATTCTTTCACCGCCAGCAAGCACTGCCATCACTCATACAGCGGGGAAGGTTGCCGAGCGCATGTGTTGTCTATTTCACCCATCCTGTAAGTTCACAGTTCTGCCTCAGTGCACATGCTTGGCTTTGGGAAGGACAAACAAGTTCCCCCTGACAGTGGCTGAGTCCTAGGAAGATGTATGAGCGCCTGGGCTGGGAAGGAGACGCCCTCTTCCTCCTTCCCCTGTTGGAAGCCCTCTGGTGTGCACATACCATGCCTTAATACAAGAAGAAGAGTTCATTAAAATGTAGTGAACTACACTGTGAGAAGGACAAACACATCTGTCTATTACATTAGAAATAACGTGCAGGGAAGCCCCTAGGAAAAGTAGGATATAAATGTAAGGGGTTGGCCAGGCACGGTGGCTCACACCTGTAATCCCAGCACTTTTGGAGGCCAAGGCAGGTGGATCACTTGAGGTCAGGAGGTGGAGACCAGCCTGACCAACATAGTGAAATCCTGTCTCTACAAAAAACATAGAATCAGCCGGGCATGGTGGTGCACCTGTGATCCCAGCTACTTGGGAAGCTGAGGCAGGAGAATCGCTTGAACCCGGGAGGCGGAGTTGCATTGAACTGAGATCGCGCCACTGCACTCCAGCCTGGGCAACAGAACAAAACTCCATCTTAAATAAATACATAAATGCATAAATGTAAGAGGCTATGCTCATGTGGCTGCAGATTCTTGGACTTACCCAAGGGGTTTCCCACCTGCCATGTTTTTTCCCTTTTTCAATCTACTGCACTAAAACCCCAGTCACAGCACAGTGTCCTGAGAGTGTGTTCACACCCTCTCTCCTCCACTCGGCTAGGAACAGTTTTATGGCCGGGATTCGCTTCTCATCCCCCTTGGCCTCCCGCAGCCATGCCCGTAGCAGGCAGTGGCCGGATGCCTGCTGAATGTGGGAAACGGCACTTCCCGTCCTTCCCCGGCACTGGTGGCCCATCTTTAGAATTATTATTATTTCTATCCATCCTTGTTCCAGAGGGATCTAAGGCCTCTTTGATCAAAACTTCACAGAGAGTGATTTCCCCTGACTCCTGGATTAGCTAAGAGAGCCAGAGGCTTAAAATTATAAATTTATCCAGTCAATCAACAAATATTTATTCAACTCTAAGTGCTGGGAATGGATTCAGTTCCATGAAGGTCGTGAGTTTCTACATCCAACTTCGCCCTTGACTTTCTGAGGAAGCCTGAATGTTGCTCATCGATCACAGGTGATTTCGATATGAGCAAAAGCCACCCACTGTTTCTGTATGATCAGAGGAGGAGGGTGGTCAAGAAACCTTTTACTCATTCTTTGGAAAAGAGCTGCTGAAAATGCAAGTTGTATTTATCTCACCTTATCATCTCCCCAGTGCTAACCCCAATAACATTTTTCAAAGGAGATATTCCATCCTAGACTTTCAGCTTCTCCATAGTATTTAAGAAAATCCATCCAACCCACCAGGGGATG
Source organism: Hylobates moloch (assembly GCF_009828535.3). NCBI lineage: Eukaryota > Metazoa > Chordata > Mammalia > Primates > Hylobatidae > Hylobates > Hylobates moloch. Next base: position 237,927,090 of record NW_026652276.1, on the reverse strand, counting down.
CTGAGGGGGCATGCTCTACCTCCCACCAGCGGTGTGTCCTGGCAGGTCAGTTTCCAGCCCCGGGACTCAGATTGGTCAGCATTAAAATGAAGAGGTGGATGTGGCCAAAGCCCCTCCCAGCTCTGGAGCTCTGGAGCTCCAATTGTCTGTTTCACAGGAGAGCGCAGAGTGAAGCCATTTGGCCTATAGGCAAATGCCCTTCTCAGTGATGCCTCTTAAAGAAACTCCCCGAGAGTGATGGGCTAGGGATTCAGTGCCACGGCCCCCAGGCCTCATCAGGCTGCTGTTCGGAGGTGGGAGGCAGACAGGACCACTTAGGCAAGGCCACGCCCCAACATGCCAGCCGTGCAAGAGCTGCATGAGTGGACAGGCTCAGGTGGCTGCTGTGGTCTGGGTATTTGGCCCTCCAAGCCTCGTGTTGAAATTGAATCCCAGTGCTGGAGGTGGGGCCCGGTGGGAGGTGTTTGGGTCATGGGGGCAGATCCCTCATGCATGGCTTGGTGCTGGCCTGGCCCTCACGGTAATGAGTCGGTGAGTCTCACTCTAGTCGTCCCTGTGAAACCTGTTTATTAAAGAAACCTGGTGCCCCCCTAACTCTTGCTTCCCTCTCACCATGAGAACTCTGCACCCGCAGGCTCCCCTTCACCTTCTGCCAAGAGCAAAGCTTCCCAAGGCCCTCATCAGAAGCCAGTGCTGGTACCATGCTTCCTGTACAGTCTGCAGAACTGTGAGCCACATAAATCTCTTTTCTGTGTAAGTTACTCAGCCTCAGGTGTTCCTTCATAGCAGCACAAATGGACTAAGACAGTGCCCTTGTCGACGGTTTTTCCTTCTAGTATTATTAATCCATTCATTCAGCAATTGCCTTTTGGAATATGCAAGACTCTTTTATAAATGATGGGGATACACCAGTGATAATCAGGATGAACAAAATTCCTACCCACATCCCATCATAATATAGAGGAGAGAAAACGGGTCATGTATAAGGTCACATTGTGAAAAGGCAATGGAGAAAAATGAAGCAGGATAGGATATGGGGGTGCAGGAGGCAGAGAAGGCCTCTCTGAGATGGAGGGATTCAGGGAAGACTGTCTGTGGAGACAGGAACACCTTCCCAGTCAAGGAGCCCGCAAGCGTGAGGTCTGAGATGTGGGTGAGAGACAGTTCCTGGAGTGCAAGGGGCCTGGGCTGGGGAGGAAGTAGTCAAGATGCTGAAAAGAGATCACGCTCTGAGCAGCTTTGGGCGTGGAGCAGACAGCAGCTACTGCTGATTTGGCAAGCAAAGGTGTGGTTTGGATGTGGGAGAGGGAAGAAAGGAGAGGAGTCAAGGATGATTCTTAATATTTGGGCTCAAGCAGCTCCGTAAATGGCAATGCAACTGAGATGGAGTTCTGGCATAAATGCCTTGTTCTAGAACAGTCTATAATTCTATTTTTTTTTTTTTTTTTCAGAGCCAGAAAGCTTCCTTGGGCTCTTTCCCACTAAGTGGCTGTGGTTGGCACTCCCAGCTTTGACTGCTTCCCGCAGGATTGGCCCTCGAGAAGGAAATGGAGGCCACTTCTGTCTGTGGTGTCTGCCTCCTCCCTCCCTCTAGGAGACGTTTTCCTCCCTGGTTTACAGACGGCACAAACGGAAGAAGAAGATAAAAAGCCCAAAGGTGGGAACAAGGTGTGTGTGGCCTGGCCCCACTTGCCGTTCTCTTGTCCTCAGCTTGCACTGTGGCTCCTGAATGTTTGCTTCTTTCCTTCATCGTCGGTAGCTCTGAGGCTTCAGGCTCCAATTTGTCCCTGGAGATGTTCAGCATCTTCCTAAAAGGGATGTGGTAATGTCCAGAAGCATGTCCGGGACGGGCCCTCACAGGAAGGACACAGCAGACACGTGAATTTCAGCACCAGCAAGAAGACAGCACCTCACACTGTGTGCCCAAGACAAGCCTTTAGGAACTCTCAGTGCCAGGCAGAACCCATGCTCCCACATAGGGTGTCTGCCTGTCTGACTGGTTCTACCCGAGATGCCAATGCTGACATCAGTGCTGAGGGCAGCTGATCATTGTCTTAACACACTTAAAGGGCACCTCCCAGCTATCTGCTGCCCCTGTTCCTCTAGACTGGAGATTTTAGGAACTGCAAGAGTATCAAATTTTATGTTGATCCCTGGAAAAATGTATTAAATGACAGCTTGGGGGTTTGTTTTTTGTAAAGAATGTGCAGCATTTAATAAGACCAGCATTATACAATTCTAAAACAAGACAAAGATGTCACAAGAAAACAAAACTACAAAGCAATATCTCTTATTAATATGGATGCAAAAATCCTCAACAAAATACTAGCAGATTTAATTTAGCAGCTATAATAAGAATTACATTCTATGACCAAGTGGGATTTATCTTAGGAATACAAGATTGGTTGAGCATTTGAAAATCAATTAAGGTAATACCTCATATCAACAGAACAAAAATCACATGATCATCTCAATACATGCAGGAAAAAAAAGCATCTGACAAAATCCTAACCTCAGTCCATCCATGATAGAAATATTCAACAAACTACTAATAGGAAGTTCTCAACCAGGCATCTATGGAAAACCCACAGCTAAAATTATACTTCGTGGTGAAATACTGGATACTTCCCCACAAAGGTCACAAAAAAAGACAGAGATGTCCACTCTCACCCTGCTGTTCACCAATGTATTGAAGTTTCCAGGGCAATCAGGCAAGAAAAAGAAATAAAAGGCATTTGGTTTGAAAAGGAAGACATAAAACTATCTCTGTTTGCAAATAACATGGTCATATATACAGAAAATCCTAAGGAATTCACTTAAAAACTATTAGAACTAGCAAATGAGTTTGGAAATATAGCATAATACAAGATGGATATTGTAAAAACCAATTTTATTGCTATATACTTGCAATGAGTGATCCAAAAACTAAATTAAGAAAATAATTCCATTTGCAATGGCATCAAAATGAATAAAATACTTGGGAATACACATAACAAAAGAAATATAAAACTTATACTCGGAACCCTACAAAACATTGTTGAAAAACATTAAAGAAGTTTTAAATAAATTGAAAGACATCCCATGTTCATGGATTGAAAGACTTGACATTGTTACAATGGCAGTGCTCCCCAAAATGATCTACCAATTCAACACAATTCCTATCAGAATCCCAACTGATGTCTTTGTAGAAATCGAGAAGCTGATTCTGAAAGTCATATGGAATTGCAGGGAACCCAGAATAGCCAAAACAATCTTGGAAAAGGAGAACAGAGTTGAAAGACCCACACTTCCTGATTTCAAAACTTACTGAAAATCAACAGTAATCAAAATAGTGTGGTACTGGCTTCATTATGGATTAGAACTGAAAGTCTAGAAATAAACTGTCATATCTATGGTCAACTGATTTCCAACAAAGGTGTCAAGACTTCTCAGTGGGGAAAGAGTAGTCTTTCAACAAATGATGCTGGGACAACTGGATCCCAGTGGATCCACCTGTAAAACAAGAGAAAAAAATAAAACAACCCTTACCTCACACCATATAAAAAAATTAACTCAAAATGGATGAAAGACATAAATGTAAAAGTTAAAGCTATAACATCTTAGAAGAAAACAGGGGGAATCTTCATGACCTTAGATTTGACAAAGAATTCTTTGATATGACACCAATTGCAAAAGCAACAAAAGAAAATACTGAAACACAATACTTCAAAAAAATTAAAAACTTTTATGCTTCAAGGGATATCATTAAGAAAGTGAAAAGACAGCCCAAAGAATGAAATAAAATATTTTCAAATCTTGTATCTGAAAAGCGACTCGTTTCTGGAATATATAAGAAATTCTTACAACTCAATAATAAAAGAGACAAATAATCCAACTTTTTAAATGGCCAATGAATCTGAATAGACATTTCTCCAAGAAAGATATTCATATGGCCAATAAGCACATACAAAGATGCTCCACATCACTAGTCATCAGGGAAATGCAAATCAAAACCTCAGTGACATACCACTTCCCACTTCTTACCCACTAGGATGGCTAGAGTCAAAAAAGTCAGATAACAGGAAGTATTGGGGAGGATGTGAAGAAATCAGAACTCTCACGCCTTGCTGATGGTAATGTAAACTGGTGTTGCTGCTTTGGAGAATAGTCTGACAGTTCCTCAAATGATTAAACATAGAGATACCGTGACTCAGCACGTCAGCTCCTAAGAACACACCCAGAGAAACGCAAAACCTATGTCCACACAAAAATTTAAACATGGCCGGGTGCGGTGACTCACGCCTGTAATCCCAGCACTTTGGGAGGGTGAGGCGGGTGGATCACGAGGTCAGGAGTTCAAGACCAGCCTGACCAACATGGTGAAACCCCCTCTCTACTAAAAATACAAAAATTAGCCAGGCACAGTAGCAGGCACCTATAATCCCAGCTACTCAGGAGGCTGAGGCAGGAAAATCGCTTGAACCTGGGAGACAGAGGTTGTACTGAGCCGAGATCACGCCACTGCACTTTAGCCTGGGCAACAGAGCGAGTCTCTGTCTCAAAAAAAAATTAAATAAAATGTAAACATGAATGTTAACAGCAGCATTACTCATAATAGTCAAAATATGGAAACAACCCACATGTCCATTGACAGACAGATCAATAAAATGTGGTAGCTTCATACACTGGAATAGTATCAAACCACAAAAAGGAATGACACACGCTACAACGTGGATGACGCTTGGAAACGTGATGCTACCTGAAGGATGCCAGACATGAAAGGCCACATATTAAAAACCATCTAATTGTACACTTTTCTTTTTTCTTTTTTTTGAGATGGAGTCTCACTCTGCTGCCCAGGTTGCCCAGGTTGAGTGCAGTGGTGCAATCTCAGCTCACTGCAGCCTCCACCTCCCAGGTTCAAGCAATTCTCCTGCCTCAGCCTCCCTAGTAGCTGGTATTACAGGCACCTGCCACCACACCTGCCTAATGTTTGTATTTTTAGTAGAGCCAGGTTTTGCCATGTTGGCCAGGCTGGTCTCAAACTCCTGACCTCATGTGATCTGCCTGCCTCAGCCTCCCAAAATGCTGGGATTACAGGCGTGAGCCACCATGCCAGGCCTAATCATACACTTTAAATGTGTGAATTTCATGCACAAGAATTATATCTCAATAAAGCTGTTTTTTAATGTTAAATACAAACTTTTTTTTTTTTTTTGAGACGGAATCTCACTCTGTCACCAGGCTGGAGTGCAGTGGTACCATCTTGGCTCACTGCAACCTCTGCCTCCTGGGTTCAAGCGATTCTCCTGCCTCAGCCTCCCGAGTAGCTGGGACTACAGGTGTGCACCATTACGCCCAGCTAATTTTTGTATTTTTAGTAGAGATGGGGTTTCACCATGTTGGCCAGGATGGTCTCGACCTCTTGACCTCGTGATCTGCCCACCTCAGCCTCCCAAAGTGCGGGGATTACAGGCATAAGTCACTATGCCTGGCCCTAAATACAAACTTTTAGCATGTTAAAATCCACCAAACCAGCCCGATCGGGCTATGTATCAATTTCCCAAGGCTGCCATAACAAATTGCCACAAACTGGATGGCTTAAAATGATAGACATTTACTGTCTCAGGGTTCTGGGGGCTGGAAGTCTAAAACCAAGGCCCCTGGAGGGCCAGGCCCCTGCTGGAGGTGCTGGGGGAGGGTCATTCCTGCCTGTCCCAGCCTCTGCTGCTGCAGGCCGGCCCTGGTGTCCCCTGGCTCGTAGATGTGTCGCTCCAGCCTCTGCCTCCATTGTCTCCCGGTGTTCTCCCCTCCTAGGTCTGTGTCTTCACATGACCTTCAGATAAGGACACCGGTCATTGAGGCAGGGCCCACCCTAACCTAGCATCACCTCATCTTAACCTGAGCACATCTTGTAAAGACCTTATTTCCAAATAAGGTCACACTCACAGGTACTGGGGGTTAGGCCTTGATTATACCTTTTTTTTAGGCTAGAGTGCAGTGGTGCTCTCTACACCCTCAGGCACGAGCCACCACACTCAGCTTAGTTATTTATTTATTTATTTATTTATTTATTTATTTATTTATTTATTTTGGTAGAGAAGGGGGTCTCGCTATGTTTCCCAGGCTGGTCTTGTAACTCCTGGGCTCAAGTGATCCTCCTGCCTTGGCCTCCCAATGAACATATCTTTTAGGAGTACAAGATTCAACCCACCACAGGCCACGAGAATTTGCACAGGTTTCGTCAGAGCCTCCCTCTGTGGCTGGAGGAGTGTGGGTGCTGGAGCACGACCCTCGTGACGGGGCCTGGAGTAGGTGACGTGGGGAACAAAGAGCCTCCGGAGGGGCTTTGGCGTGCCCAGTGCACAGGCTGCCTCCCTCGCAGGGCCACTGATTTGCGAGCTGAATCGTGCCTCTCTGCATTATTTTCTTTGTTTTCACTGATGTGTTTTACGTTCAACGTCAGGCTTGTTTGTTTGCTTGCTTGTTTGAATTAAGGCTTTGGCTCCATAAACACTGAGCATTCCTGGTGCATTTTCCAGGAACTGTTGAAGGGACTCGACTTTACTTTCTGTTCTCATAACTTAGACTTGGGAATTGGCCCTAGAAAGGGTTTTTTTTGGAATGAAGCACTATCCTAACATAGGGGGAAGATTCCATTTCTCAAACCGTGGCCTGAGCGATGTGGGCATGGGAATTGCTGCTGTTCATACAAACTCTGGGTTCAGATTCCGCGGGCTGCAGCCCCTCCTCTAGGGAAATCTTCATACAGAATCCACACCCCCGAGCTGGGCCACTGTGTATATTACCTTCATCTGCTCTCCCGTGTGCTGTCCCCGGCTCTCCCGTGTGCTGTCCCCAGCCCGGCTCTCCCGTGTGCCGCCCCCGGCTCTCCCGTGTGC
>NW_026652276.1:237896901-237915005 GCF_009828535.3 Hylobates moloch | reverse complement strand
GACACACAACACACAACATGACACATCACACGCACTACACACAACACACATACCACACGACACACACCACACACAACACATGACACACAACGCACAAGCAAACACACCACATACCACACACACCACACACATACCACAAACACCATACACGCTACAAACAACACATATCATAACACACACCACCACACACACACCATGACACACACCACCCACACAGCAGACACACTATATACCACACACCCCACACACACTTACACACACATTCACATTACACACCCAGAGTGGTCTACACATGAGTGCTCCACATAGGGAGCTGTCTACACAGCATGTAGTCTCCACAGCTGAAGGATCTGGAACGGGGCAGGTGCCTCTTCCAGTTTTGCTTGTTGGCTGGCTCATGGACATCATGTTAGGAACGAGGTGGCCCTGGAGGGACCCTGAGGCTGGGCGCTGGGTCTTTTCTGGAAGCCCTTCTTGACACAGGCAGCGGGATTATGGGAATGCCGGACAGCTCATGATGCCCGCTGACCTCCCGGAGTCAGCACTGGCCACGCTTTGCCTCACTGTGCTCGTGGGGGCTCAGCATTTCCTGGGTCCCACATCAAATACTGTGTCTCAGTGCCTGGCTCCCAGCAGAGCACACGGTGGACAGGACGCTCACTCACGATGCTGTTGGCTCCCTCCCTGAGCTGGGGCAGGACAGTCTGGGGACAGGCGTCCTCCCCAGGCAGCAGTGGGCGGTGGTTCCCCAGCGAGTGCTTGGGTTGGACCTGGGTGCAGACCCAGCTCCCCTTGTCAGAGCCTGGTGCCTGGGACGAGAACGCAGCCTCTCTGGGCTTTGCTTCAGTGGCCATTCAGAGCAGACAATCAGCATCTACTAAGGGGACGAGGGCCCCCCGCCCCCAACATGGACCACACCGGGGATGCACAGGGGGCCTGGTGCCTACCAACCACACCTCTCCCTCTCTCTGACCGCTGCTGCACACAAGCTGATGTGGCCATGAGCACAGGACCCCAGGGAGCCTGTCCCAGGGCTAATGCTCACAGAGTGTTCACAGAGTGCTCACAGAGTGCTTACCCATGGAGAGTGCTCACACACAGAGTGCTCACAGAGGAGTGCTCACAGAGTGCTCACACACAGAGTGCTCACACAGAGAGAGTGCTCAAATACTGCTGATGTATGAATAAAGTGAGAACAGTTCCCAGAAGTATGGCCGGGCATGGTGGCTCCGAGTCAGGCGGATCGCTTACCGTCAAGAGTTGGAGACCAGCCTGGCCAACATGGTGAAACCCCATCTCTACTAAAAATGCAAAGAAATAAAAATAAAAATTAGCCAGGCGTGGTGGCGGGTACCTGCAGTCCCAACTACTCAGGGAGGCTGAGGTACAAGAATCACTTAAACCTGGGAGGTGGAGGTTGCCGTGAGCCTAGATCACACCACTGCACTCCAGCCCCGGCAACAGAGCGAGCCCTGTCTCAAAAAAAAAAAAAAAAAGAAAGAGAAAAAGAAAAAAGAAAAGTTCCCCGAAGTGGAGAGAAAGAGGAGCTAAAAGCCACAGTGTTCCCGGACACTGCACTGCCCGAGCACTGCAGGGCTCCCTGCCAGAGCCACGGGTCTTGCTGAGCTGTCCGGGAGCAGAGAACGAGGCCCTGGGGCCCTGCAAAGATGAGGAGGCTGCATGTCAGCGCCGTCAGACAAACCCGAGAGGAGGGGCCACTCTGCAAAACAATGGACTCAGACTCTTCAAAAATGTCACCGTCACGAAAGGCAGAAAATAAAAGGCTAAGGAATTGTCCTAGAACAAGAAAGGACACCGGGAAAGCTAAATGCAGGTGGATTGAATGTTTGATTTTTAAAAAGAGCTACGAGGGAAATTACAGAAATAGTGAAGAATGTTGAATGTGGCCGATATCAAATCGTAGACATGTAGCAGTGGAAAATTTCCGGCACATGGAGCCTGTCTTTGTTCTCAGGAGAAACAGCTCAAGTGCAGTTGGCCTGTGAACAGCACAGGTGTGAGCTGGGCAGGTCCACTAATACACAGGTTTTCTTCCACCTCTGCCACCAAGACAGCACAGCCAGCCTCTCCTCCTCTTCCCCCTCCTCATACTGCTCCACCGGCAGACGGCCAGGATGAAGACCTTTATGAGGATCCACTCCCACTTTAAGAACCGTAAACGTGTCTTCTCTTCCTTAAGATTTGCTTAATAGCATTTGCTTTCCTCTAGCTTACTTGTAAGAACATAGCATATGATACATGTAACATACAAAACGGCCAGGTGCGGTGGCTCAGGCCAGGCGCGGTGGCTCAGGCAGGGCACGGTGGCTCAGGCTGGGCGCGGTGGTCCACGCCCGTAATCCCAGCACTTTGGGAGGCCAAGGCGGGCGGATCTCTTAAGATCAGGAGTTGGAGATCAACCTGGCCAACATGGTGAAACCCTGTCTCCACTAAAAATACAAAAATTAGCTGGGTGTGGTGGGCACCTGTAATCCCAGCTACTCAGGAGGCTGAGGCAGGAGAATCGCTTGAACCCAGGAAGCAGAGGTTGCAGTGAGTTGAGATTGAGCCACTGCACTCCAGCCTGGGCAACAGAGTAAAACTGTCTCAAAAAGAAAGAAAGAAAGAAAAATAAATATCAGGTATGTAAGGACATGTGGCCTCTTTTTCATCTTTATTTCAAAGTCCTTGAACAGGTATTTTCTTCATGTCGAACTGCCCCACAGAAAAGCTGTTAACTCCAATTCCTGATCATTTCTTCGTCAACTCCTCTCCGAAAGTAAAAGTGAGATTGCTCAAAATAACAAAAGTTATGCAGGAAAGAAACTAAGTTGTTCACCACCAGCAAATGCCTCAATGTCACGGCATCCCTGTTGTGAGGAAAATGAGTTAACTCGCAGTCTCTGGTCCCCGTGAGACGATCCAGGCTTCACGGGGTGTGCGGAGCTCATGGCAGACGGGACAGGATGAGCGTGACTCACGCCCTGAGGGCCACCCGTCAGGGGCGGTCCCGCAAGGCCCCTCTGCTCAGGTCCTGTGAAGGCACTGACAGAGCTGCCCCAAGTTTGCAGCGTCCCCGGAGGCCCAGCCTCTGCCACCCACTCCCACCAGGATGCAGCTCTGCCTCTCATCAAGCTGCGCATGGTCTGCACTCCTGCCTCCCCTCCTTTCCCACGCCTCTCTCCAAGGCTTTCTCGGTCGGGGACATGGGCAGGGGGAGAGAGCTGAGAGCTGAGCCTCTGGGAAACCCGGTGCCTGCCAGGGGCACGTGAGTTGTGAATATGGCCCCAAGGCCACGTGGGGTGTCCCAGAATTAACGAAGGCTTCCCAGCCCCTCCAGCAGCTGGGTGTGGAGGACTCAGTTCTACCAACAGGAACAGAAATGAACAAAACGTCAACAGGAGCCTTGGTGCTTTCAGTTCTGGGGGCTTTCCCCGAGGGGTAGTGGACTCCCGGCTTCTCCATCTTCTTCTTCTTCTCCCCAGTCTTCTGCTGGGACACAGGAGCCCTGTCCCACACTGTGAGCACACGGCCACACCACGCCTTCTCCTGCACCCTCCACATGCCGCGGCCTTTCTATTTGTTTGGAAAGGAGAGCGGCAGGGGCCATCCTGACAGGCTGGGATGTGTAGCCTCTGACCCAGAAGCCAGAAACAGGCACGTCCAGGGAGGGGTAAAGGGAAGGGAATTGATGCTGAGCCAGTGGCTGAGTATACATTCTCAACATGCTACAGGAGGAGTCACCAATATTCACGAGAGGAGACACACGTGTGTGCAAAACAGCTGCTTGCCCCTCATGGGTCCCATGTGCAAAAGTGGTGGTGTTATCATGGCCCAAAGGTGGAGTTTCCGGCCCTCTGAGGTCTAGAGGCGAAGCAGCAGACACAAAAACCCTCCCTGTGCATCCTCCGCAGCCTGTCCGGAGCCAGCCTGTGGTCAGTGGTCTCTTACCCGGCAGGAAAGAAGGGGTGGCATCAGGCATGTGGTTGGTGCCAACGGTGGAGTCTTTTGGAGGGAGCCAGTTTCTGTTAGGCCCCCAGGAAGAAACCCTAATGGCATTAGCAGAAGCGGAGGTATAACAAGGTGCTTCTGGCCACTTATCCTATCAAGGCCAAGAACTCAGATTTCAAAGTCAGCCTGGGCATCCCTGGCCTTCTTGCCCTGCGCTCTGCCCCCAAAGCCCAGGCCAAGGACAGCTTCGACCAGCTCCATGCCTGCTCACCTCTGGTCGAGTTTGGCTGAAGCAGAGCCCTGGGAGAAGAGAGGAGGAAGGGAGACAGAGGCCAGGTTGGAGAGGTCCTCGGGTTGGCCATGTCTTCAGCAGAAGGCCTCTGATGCTCCCTCTCTCCCCCAGCCCACCGTGCGGGACGCTCCCTCTCTCCCCAGCCCACTGTGCAGGACACTGTCTCACTCTGACTTCCACTTTCTCATCCTCTGTCCCCAGGATCCCGGCTCCCCCACTAGCTCTACTCCTTCTCAAATTCCACTGCCTTCAAGCTGCTCTCTGTCCCTGCAGGCACCTGACCAGTACCCTAAGGGTGGTAGAGGGGGAGCGGGAGGGGCGTGGGTCAGAGGACACCAAGGCAAAGCCAGCACCCAAGCCTGGGCATCCACCACCTGCCAGGCATTCATTGGCTGGTGTGAGGAGCCATCAAATTAACCTTGGGCAAACCATTTTGGTTTTGGGGCTTCTGCTAGTCACAGCCAAGTGTAATCCTAACAAACACCTTCAACAAGATGACAGTTTCTAAATTACGCCATCCTGTTTCTCATTCTCTAAGGTAACAGGCACTATAAGGAGCCCGTGGATTCACAATGGCCAAAAAAATTACTTTCAGGTGTAAGATAAGCAATAAGTATAAAATGCTTGTGTATAACGTGGCTGGTAGAAATGAGTCTCCTCTGAGCCCTGGAGACACCTCCCTACCACGCTGCATTTCTCAACACTCTCTCCATGGGTTCCAGAGACGTGGAGAAAACCAGGAGCCCTTGGCCTTGGCACCGCAGTGGACCAAGCTGACAGGGAATCCCGATCTGCTAAAACCACCAAACATGCTGTCAGCCCGAGCACACAGCCAACCACATGCTGCAAGGACCACCGTGCAAAAGGTGAAGCTCACAGCCAAGCCCAAATAGATGAGAAGAAAAGGGAAATGCTGAGATGTCAGAAACAAAGAACTGAAAACCCGGGCAGTGGCTGGGCGCGGTGGCTCACGCCTGTAATCCCAACACTTTGGGAGGCCGAGGCGGGTGAATCACCTGAGGTCAGGAGTTTGAGACCAGCCTGGTCAACATGGTGAAACCCTGTCTCTACTAAAAATACAAAAAAACTAGCCGGGCATGGCAGTGTGCACCTGTAATCCCAGCTACTAGGGAGGCTGAGGCAAGAGAATCGCCTGAACCTGGGAGCCGGAGCTTGCAGTGAGCCGAGATCGCACCACTGCACTCCAGCCTGGGGAACAGACTGAGACCCTGTCTCAAAAAAACAAACAAAACAAAACAAAACCCAGGCAGTGAGGGGGGTTTTCAGTAAGAAGGAGTGAGCATACCCGGTCTCTCCCCACAGACACAGCCATCAAACTTCTGTGGAATGCATGGTTCTCCAGAAAACAAGGCACATGGATTTGGGAGGAAGACTAGATTTCTGAATAACCCCTGAGTAGTAATGAGTTCACCATGCTTTTCCAACAAGCCCAGAACCCACAAATAGGTACTGGTGTGGAAGGAAGAGCTTCTGTTGTGGACAAGCACCAGGAGAGGGTCTGCTAACCCTCCGAGACTAGATGAGCCTCTTGCTTCAGTCACAGGAGCTGTCGTCCTAAGAAGGTGGTGCAAACCCTACTGTTGTCTCTGCATCCTCCTGCCCTGTGGCCCCAGACACCTGCAGGTGTGTGACAGGCACAACAGAGCTGAGCAAGCTCCAGCTTTCTGGAAGGAGACTGAGAAGGGGAGGTCCAATGGGAAGAGCAGAGGGGCCTAGGATGTGCCCCAGTGAAGTTGCTTCTGAACACCTGGGCCACCCTGAGCTGTGGGGGTCTGACCCTGAGCAACCTGCCACAAATGTAGAACTATGGAACAGACCCCACCCAGAGCCCAGACCATCCGCCAGGTGGCACACACATGGAACTGACCCAGATAGCACTGCAAAGGCTTTTAAAAATGGAGCTGACTGGGCCGGGCAAGGTAATCCCAGTACCTTGGGAGACCAAGGAGGGCGGATCACAAGGTCAAGAGATTGAGACCATCCTGGCCAACATGGTGAAACCCCATCTCTACTAAAAATACAAAAATTAGCTAGGCATGGTGATGCATGCCTGTAGTCCCAGCTACTCCAGAGGCTGAGGCAGGAGAATCGCTTGAAGCCGGGAGGTGAAGGTTGCAGTGAGACAAGAGATCTGCGCCACTATGCCACTGCACTCCAGCCTGGACAACAGAGCGAGACTCCATCTAAAAAAAAAAATAATGGAGCTGACTTTGAAACTATAACAACAGAAGGTTGGTTGGAACTTGCATTCTGAACCCAGTTAGTTTGGTTGTAAAGTCAATTGGTTGCTAAATCAAAAATATTCACATTCTTCATAAGATAGAAACAAAACTCAGAGTTTTATAATATTCAAAATGCCCAGCATATAATCCAAAATTATTTGCCATACAAAGACCCGGGAAACAGGAAAATCTCCATGCACATGAGAAAACAGACATCAGCCCTGCGATGGCGCAGATATTGGGATTCTCTGATAAAGACTTCCAAGCAGTTATTGTAAAAATATTCCAAGAAGTAGGAGTGAACACTTTTGAGAAATATGGAAATAAAAAGTCTCAGCAAAGAAATATGTGATATAAAGAAGAAAACAAATCAAAATTTTAGAACCAAAAAAATAAAGTAACCAAAATTTTAAAACTCAATGGATGGGTTCCCTAGCAAAATCAAGGTGACAGAGGAAAGATCTATGAACTTAAAGATCAGCAGAAAGTATTCAATCTGAATGACAAAGAAGAAAAGATTGAAGAAATAAATAAACAGAGCATCAGGGACCTGTGGGACCACAGCAAAATTCTAAGATTTGTGTCATTGGAATCCAAGTAGGGGATCATGATGGTGAATTTTAGGTGTCAGTTTGGCTTGGCCATGACACCCAGATATTTGGCCAAACATGCCTGAATTTTGCTGGGAAGGTGTTTTTTAATGAGATTAACATTTAAGTGAACAGATTTTGAGTAAAATAGATGACACTCCACAATGTGGGTGTGCTGCATTTAATTTGTTGAAGGCCTTAAGGAAAAGACTGCCCTCCCTCAAAGAAGGGGGAGTTCTGCCAGCTCTCAGCCTTTGAACATGAACCAAGATGCCAGTTCTTTCCTGGGCCTGCCAGGCCCCTCTGCAGATTTGGACTTGCCAACCTCCACAGAGAAAAACAGTGCAATAAAGAAAACAATATTTGAAGAAATGACAGCAAAAAACATTCCAAATCTGGCAAAAGACATAAACCCACAAATTCAAGAATCTGAGCAAACACCCCAAGCAAGATAAACCCAAAGAAATCCTTACCCAGACACATCATAATGAAGACTAAAACTTGAGGGCAAAGGAAAATTCTTTAAAGTAGTTTGAGAAAATGGAGGCATTACTCATTAGGTAACAACTATTCAAAAGACTGCAGATTTCTCCTCAGAAACAATGAAGTCCAGAAGGAAGTGGAACAACATTTTTAAACTGCTACAATAAAATAACTGTCAACCCAGAATTCTATCTCCAATGAAAAGAGCCTTCAGGAACAAAGTGAAATAAGGATAGTCACAGCTGTAGGAAAAGAGGATTGTTTTCCAGCAGACTTCTTCTAAAAATATTGCTAAGGGAAGTTCTCCAGACAGAGGCAAAATGAAACCAGAAGAAAACACAGTGTCAGGAATGATAAAGGAGCAACAGAAATGGAAATTGTCTGGGTAAAAAGAATAGACCCCTCTTCCTCTCTTGCATGCTTTAAAACACGTTTCACAATTTAAGCAAAAATGATGACATCATCACTGAGGGTTTTGGTGAATGTGGATTTGGTCCAGAGACAACAGAGAGGGAGTCCCTCTTCCAGACCAGCAGCTGGGGGAGACCCACTCCCCAGTGAAACAAGCATAACTGGTGAAATTTATTTTTCAAACAAATTTTAAAGTTCCAGAACTTAAGGGCATACAGCTTGTGAAGAAACAGGCATTCCAGGAAATCATGAGAGCCCCGGCACTGAGCCCCAGCCTGCGGCCTCACTCCCCTCTGCAGCTCAGTGTGATAGAAACCCTACTCCCAGCCTAGAGGGCCAGCCCAGGCACCGGCTCCCTCCCTCTCCCCCGGCACCAGCTCCCTCCCTCTCCCCGGGCACCGGCTCCCTGGGCACAGGCTCCCTCTCCTACAGAGGCTGCCATCTCCCAGGAAAGACGTTGCCAGCCCTTCCCATCCCTCCCAGCCACGTGTTGCAGAGGTTCACAGATCCAGGCAAGTGCCTCTGAAGCATCCTCGAGAGATGGCAGAGGGACATTCCCCTGCTTTGCCCTCGGGGCAGCCTGGGAGCCTCTGCAACCCAGGTGAGAGGACAGACACATTCAAGGCTTGCTTCCTCTCTCCTCAGTAAACTTTGTCCCTACAAATCAGCTGCTGCCCACAGCCTCTCCTCCTGGGCTTTCCTCAAATCAGCTGCTGCCCACAGCCTCTCCTCCTGGACTTTCCTGCCAGTTGCCACCAGGATATGTACTGTTTGTGGTGGTGGAGACAGAAGGTTGTAGCCATTCAGAGCCTCAAAGAGTGAACTCCAGTAGCACAAACACAGGGCAATTTTGGCTGTGAGAGAAACGTATTAGGCCTGGTTTGCTCTTGAGAAAGACATGTCTAATGTCTCTGCTGCTGCAGAAGTGCTTCTCAGACAGTCAACAACAACCCAGCCCATCCTGGAAGTAGAAAAGTTCTGTCCAAAATGCTTGCGGGGCAGGAAATGCCTGGAGTTGTTGTTTTTGAGGGTTTTTTAATGTATAAAGCAAGTAGCATGGGAGACACCACAGAAGGCGAAACAAAACAGGAAATTGAGAAGAGGTCCAAGCAGTAGCACAGCTCTGAGGTGCGGACAGCAGCCATCGCGGGGTGGCAGCGAGGCAAGGCCAGGACCTCAGAAGTGGCAGAGAGAGAGCCAGGCTGGAAAAGACAGAAGTCAGAGTGGACCTGCAGTTTGTCTGCAATAGAATGCACTCCTGTTGCCCCTCAGCAGTGGGGTCCCCCATGGTCCAGGGATGAATGCACTCCCTGGATGCACAGCCACCCTCCCAGCTGAAGCTCCTCCCACTCTGGGTCCAAGTCCTGGCCCTGGAGCAATGGGGACGGAGGTGGCATCATCACCACACTCTGTGCCGCACCCTCAACAACACTGCACCACTGACACACGGGCAGCCTCAGCAATGCGGGGGCTGGGGGCAGGGACACTTGGCTTGTTGAGAACGGCAGGTTCCTTCCCAACCAGGATGGGTGGGCACAGCGGGTTGGCAGCAGTTGCTTGAAGGAGCCATGTTAAAAGCTGACTGAACTGGAGCATTAGCTGCACCCACCTTCCTTCAACCACCTGGTCTAATTTTGGTTCTCCTGAAAAGGCTTGCAGGAAGATGGTTTAAAAACCCGGCTTCCCCCTGGTCTGAGGTCTGCGGTGCTTTCTGAAGCTCTGCACGGCATCTGCCCTTTGCTTCCAGATCTGAGTTTGTGTTCTGCACAGCCAGAAGCAGTGAGAAGATTCCAGATCTGAGTTTGTGTTCTGCACAGCCAGAAGCAGCGAGAAGAGTACATGATTTCCCCAAGTAACAAATTGCATGTAAATACTCACACAGAGGCACCAGCACAGCTCCGCAGCTTTGCCTGTAAAATGCTGGCTAACCTCCTACTGGCTGAGCAGCTCCACGGGCACGTCCAAGGCCCTGTGCCTCAATATCCGTCCCAAACCCCTGCTGCTCCAAGAGGCAGCAGGCTTTGGGCCCCTGGGTGTGAGCCTGTCCCCAGCGTCTGGCAGGGTACCTCAGGCGAGTGCCTTCTCCTCTCTGTGTTTTCATTTCCCCATCTGTTAAATGGAAATGGGATGTTGGATGTTGGGAGATTCAATAAAATACAGAAGTGTCAGGCCCAGCCTGTCGCTTGCCCGCAGGCCCTGCTCCCAGCACCTCAGCAACATGCCCACCACAGACTCCCTGCTGGAGTGCCAGACACACAGACACACCCAACCCAGGCCAGCACCGGACACATGGACACACCCAACCCAGGCCAGCACCGGACACAGGGACACATGGACACACCCAACCCAGGCCAGTGCCAGACACGAGGACACACCCAACCCAGGCCAGCACCGGACACAGGGACACACAGACACACCCAACCCAGGCCAGTGCCGGACACAGGGACACACGGACACACCCCACCCAGGCCAGCGCCGGACACACGGACACACCCCACCCAGGCCAACACCAGGGGCAGGCGTGTCCAGGGAGTGGAGTCAGGACCAGGTGTGGGTCTGTGCAGGGAGCAGACCCAGCGCTGGGCACAGATCTGTCCAGGGAGTGGAGCCGGGGCCGGTGTCCCCCGGAGAGCTGCGCATGGATCCACAGGCACACACGGTGCTCGGCCAGGCCTTGCTGAGGGCGTGTCCCCGGAGCAGAGTCGCCTCGGGAATCAGAGTGTGCAGGTGACTGGCAGATGACAGTGTGAAGAGAGTGACCTGGGCTGAGAGAAGCCGGCGTGGGGGACCTGGGCTGGGCACTGGGGTCCACTGTGGTGGCCGGCAGGTGGGCCTGGAGAGGGAAGCAGAGGTGGCCAGCACTAGAGGGGCCTGGGCACCCACTCAGGAGTCCCGGGTTCACCCTGGAGTCAACACACAGGGGTCTTCCAGAGTTGACCCCACCCAGGGCGATTGCTGGGCTATGAACTGCACTGGCACAGAAGGTGGAGTTAGGCGCTGCCGGCCCCTTGCCCAGGAAACGTTTCGACTTTGCGCTTCCCCTTTGCCTGGACACAGCTTCAACCTGAGCCCCTCCCATCCGCAGACCTACACCCTGGAGGGAGCTGACAGCTCGGGGGGACACTACGGACTGGCCAGCAGCCCCGTGCCCTTCCCCCAGGACAGCAAGTCCTTTCCAGACAAGCAGAGACCAGCGCCAACACCTGGCCTCATTCTTGCACCCTGGGGGCTGGGAAAAGTGTAGACACAAACCCTCCGATGCCGGCATGTCCTTGGTCGGGGGCAGAGGGGGGACAGGCAGGTGGGGGCCGGGTCTGTGCCCCCTACTCAGCAGCTGTTAGCTCCGTACCTTGTGGCTCCATCAACGGCAGCGAGAACCTCTCAGGTCGGCGACTTTCCCGGGGACCCCAAAAGCTGCCATGCTTGGTGCAGGGCATCAGGGGATGGTAGGAACCCGGACAGCGTCAGAGATTTCACCTCAGAGCATTGCTCCCTGTGCACTGCCAACCAGGCTCAGGTGTGTGAGTGGCCAGGCCCGAGGGTCCCGCCCCTCCTGCATTTGCCCCTCTCCTTCAATCAGAAATGCCAACAGGCGGTGAAGCTCCCGAAAGGCGCTAGCTGATGCTGCAGCGTCTCCTGTGATGTTTCCAGGACATCGGCCGCCCCTCCTTTGTTAAAATAAACAACCCACTACCCTAGAAAGCCCCCGGGCTTCGCTGAGGTCACTGGAAAGACACAGTCACTCTTCCTGGAATCCAAGCACCAAAGCCCGTGTTCTTATGGAGCTGCGCCAAGCTGCCAGCTCAGCGGCGGCCCCTGGGTCATTTCTCTCCCTGCCCACTGGGGTTACCTCTGCAGAGCCTGAACACGGGGTGAGTGAGGCCAGGCTGCAGGAGGACCTCAAATCAAGGCCCAGAGGTCCCTGCACTGAGTGGTTTGACTCAGGCACCATCCCCATCATCCAAGTCTCCAGGTCACCCCATCCGGCCACCCCCCAACCAGTGTCCGAGAAGCCTCTCACCCAGGGCAGCCCCTCCCCACTCCAGCACCAAAACCCTCACAGGCCTCTCCTGAGGGCCACCAGCAGGGTTGCCAGATCCAGTCCAGAAGCCCAGCTGACGGTGCACTTCCAGCCCACCTCCAGACAGCCTGGGTGTCTTGTGCTGTCCCCGAAGGGTGTGGGGTTAGACAGCTGCCCCCGTGTGAGAACACAGGCACACCAAAGTGAAGGATGGTCCCCACTCACCAGGGGATCAGCTCCAGGGTGGACCTGCCTCCCCCGTGACGGTGACGGTGGCATCCACACGCTGCCTGTTGAGGCACGAGCCCGTGGGGGAAGACGAGGCAGGCTGGCCGGGTGGGCAGATGGGTCTGAGGTGTGGACCCAGGGGATGTGAGGAGGCTGCTGAGCCTTGGAGCCAATGTTCCAGGAGAAGCTGCGGAGAGACGTTCTCCGTGAGGGCCCCGGAAAATGCTCCTGCTGCTGACACCTGCCCGGGCCGTCCCCGGCCTCACATGGGCCCAGAACAGAAGGGAGGTCGGAGGCCGGGTCTCAAACCCTCATTATTTTATTTCCAATCAATCATGGACCAATGTTTTTGTCAAATGCAATCAAAGGCAGTTAGTTTTAAATGAACACAGACTTGGATGTTGCAGCTGTGCCAAGCTTACCACAGTTTCTGTCCTGTCCCCCGGAGAAGCAGCCACACGTGGTCACCTCCCATGGCAGCCCCAGGTGGCTTATTCAGGGATCTTCCCCCTCTGGCTCCAGTAACACAGTCTGTGGACATGAGGTTTACATACTTCATTAGGGCTCCAAATTTGAGGATTATCTGAGTCTTTTAAATTTGTGCAAAGCTAGTGATTTTTCCAATCATTGGCAAGATTGTTACATTGGCTTGAATGAAAACTTGCCTTGACTCAGGGAGAGAAGTTACAAGTGCAGTTAGTGTGGGCCTGAGTAACCCGCTTGCTCCCGTGCCCCCAGCCTTGGAGGTTCCCCCGGGGTGCGGGCCCCATTCCTCACGTTGACCAGCTCTGTGGTCTCTGTCAGTTCACAGCATCATGGACGTGTTTGTTACTGGGCTGGGAGTCAAAGCCGCCACACAGCGGCAAGTCGAGGCGCCCTGGGAGGAAGATTCTGCGAAGTACCCAAGTCAAGGTGCTTCCTGGCGTGGTCACCCTTCGCCCGGTCCCAGGAGCCCTTGAAACAAAATAAACTTTCTTGTGCCTTCAGGGCTGCCTGCATTGAGGCCTTCCATGATTCTGCTTTGGTTTGGGTTAAGTGGAAAATGGGGGTCCCGTTATGCAAAAACCAAAGCTTCCAACTACTCGGGCCTCACCCAGACACCGCCCCCCCCTCAGCAGATACCAGAGGTCACTCACGACATCCACTTTACCGACAGATAACATGAGATGGGAGAAGGGAGAGGCAATGGTGGTAAACACATGCATAGCACTGGGTATGGCCAGACCCCGTTACAAATGCTTTGCACAGAGCATGACATTCAACCCGCTAGGCACCCTATGGGTGGGGCACTGTTTCCATCACACTGTATCCTTGCATTGGTGGAAAAAGTGTTGTCTTTGAGGACAGCACAGGGTCTCCCCCAGCAGGTCCGATTTCCCGTGTTAAAGCAACTGGAATCCACGGGCAGTGAGAAACTCAAGGAGTCCAGGCAAATCAGACCAAGTCAATAGTCCTGTCTCCTCCCTAAAGCGGGCAGGGCAGCCTCGTGCCGCTGGGTGGCAGGACCTCCAGCGCCTGCCAGCAGGGGCCTCACAAACCGCCCCTTCTCACAAGTTCCGTTTGCTTCCTTGATGCGGAAGCAATCTGCTCAGCTCTGCAGGTACCTCCAGGTTCCCAAGGCTCAAAAGATCCCGGGAACAGCCTCTGGGTCATTGACAAACCATTTCAGCCTTTATGTGGATGTTTGCTTTCATACGTTTAACCAAAAATGGCCCAAAATGCAGGTTACCCTGCAGCCAGCCAGCCGAAGTATCAGTATGAAACCTTCCTCTTCCAATCTCTGTCTCATCAGCTTGGCCAAAAATATCCCTGGCCATTTTGGCCACAGACAGAAACGGACACTGCCGTACACGGCTGCCTCCATTGCTCTGCGTGGCTTCTCTCCGCTTCGTTCCACCTAGACCGAGTGAGCAGCGTGACATGCGTTCTGACTCCCCTGGTTAATGGATCTGACAAGCAGGCACTTACACAGAATTAATAATGCATTAATAATGGCTACGATCTGGCAAACCAAACAGGCTGTGTTTTAATAACAGAATCGATAGTTCCTCGAAGTGTTGCTTGTTTCTTTTACCACGTATAGAAACAGAGGCACGTGTGGCTTTATTTCTATCTTAGCTGGAAGTGTGATCCTTCCCCTCACAGATGGGCCGATTCCACGTTCCGGTCGCATTTTCCTTAGCTTTTCTTGTTTGTTTGTCCAATTGTTTTCAGTAAAAGAAATGATACGGCATAAAACATATTTCTTGAAACATCATTTTCTTACACGCCTCGTCTGTATTCGATGTTCCAAAATAGAACACTTTCACGTTAATCTAACACTTCGCATTGTCAGCCCAGCGCGCAATCATTCCGAGAGCTGCAGAATTCCCTGGTGAGCTCTGCGGCTGTGGTTTTTCCATTTTACAGTGGGGGAGGCCAAGGTTGTGTCGACACACACAGCAGAGAGAAAGAAACTGGCTAAATAACTCCAGAAAGGGAAAGTCACCCCGTGGCACCTGGCCTCAATTATCGGGGATTTTGCCTGCTCTGTCCAATTAATCGTCTCCATCTTCGTCTCACTCTCTACAGGTAGACGCTGGCGGGAAAGCCCCTCCTCCAGGACTTTCCTTCTCTATTTTGCAATGTGCTAAATTCAAAGACAAGTGCTATTTCCAATGACTGTTGTCTGTACATGACCCCGAATAGAAGCGGTGACCCATGGCTCTTCATTAAAATGGTCCTGAGACTAAAAACAAAACGTCCAAGGCATTCCCTCAATAAAAAGAAAGAAAGCGAGAATGAAACTTTAGACAGATACACAGTGTCCTGGAAGGAGTTTTAGTGGAGGATTCCACTCATCCATCGCTTGGTGTCCTGCGTCTCTTTGAAATTCCTTGAGCTGACCCAGTGGCCGTTCAATAATAAACACTCCAGTGTGGGGGTGACAAATGTAATTTTCACCTAAACTGCATTCCTGCCATTCTAATATAAAGGCTTGCCTCTTTGAAATACAGTTCTTTTCCATCCCTTTCTGTCTTTGACTCGCGTGGTTCCCTCTGTGGTGGTGGGAGGCAACCCGCGACGAGGCAGAGGCAACAGCAGGTATTTTTCAGCCCCGCCTGGGCCGAGCTGGCGTCTTTCCAGAACCCCAGCTCACTGTTTTCGTGCCCTCTGAGTCTCAAAGCCAGCACATTTTGCTTCATTGCATTGTAAAGTTAAAGCCGCTTGTGTCTGCATCTCATGGGGGTCCTGGGTGGCATCTCTGTGTTCCCACCAGCACTGATGACGTTTCTCCCGTGACAGGGGGAACCATGGGGCAATGGGGACGCTGGGCGACAGGCACAAAGCTGGGAGCCTAAGGGATCAGTTGCTTAGGTGAGACTGCCAGGAAGGGGCCGCCTTCAGGCCCAGCCACACGTGCCTGTTCCTCCTCTGTGCTGGCCCGTGGGAACAACTGGATGCCTTCCTACCTTACAGTCCAACCAGGCTCTGAGCATGCCCACACGGCTGCACCTTGCACAGTTCCCAGACACCCCCACTCACACAGGAAGCACCTGCCAAGGGTGGCCCGGCAAAGACCCCCTTCTGATTCCCACTGTCCGAGGACCTCTGCCACTGGGGGGCTGGACAGGGAGCCCAGCCCTGTGTCGCCTGTCACCTCTGTCCCCTCCATCTGGCCACATGGGCACTCAGTAAACGTAAGGGCCCTCTCTGCTTGAGGCCCACAAGGGCAGCCAGTGGAAAAGGCCTGCCTGTGCCTACTCTCAGAACGAAGGTATAAGTCACATTTGGGCAAATGCTTCTCTGCTCTGGGGTGGAGGCTGGAGTGGGAGGGAGAGGGAGAAGGGAGAGCACTCACACGTTTGCCAGCAGAGATCTGAGCCCTCCACGCTCCTGGCACTGCCAGCCCAGAGAAGTGCCTCACGTTTAGAAAATGTCACTTCTAGTGTTTATATCCCATTTTGTCTCTGATCACAAAAAAAAAAAAAAAAGAATGTCCCCAAAGGGTCACAAGGTCTGGTGAAAATCCTACAAGCTTTTCCAGAACAAACAACAGACCCTGACCCCAGACCTCTCTTTGCATAAGAATCAACACCGGGCGGGGGTGACTGCAAGGGGCAGCCAGGACGACACAAACGCCAGCTTCGGATTTAAAACTGATTTTTTTTCTTAAGAAACCAGAAGAAAAGGGGGACTTGGTGCTCATCTGCATTACAGATCAGGCCTCTCAGAGAAAATCGGACATCCATAATTCATTACATGTTTCCTGCAGGGGCTGGAGACAGCCCTGATCCTAGCAACAGTCATGGCAACGGGAGGAAGCCAATCCCAGGCCGTCCCCTCCCACTCAGCCAGTGGGGAGGGAAGGGAAGGACAGGGATGAGGTGGCTCCAGCTCCACACATGTGCACCAGGCTTCCCATGAACTGTGACATGGATGGGGTGGGAAAGAGGATGGGAGGATGGGGTGAGTGGGGACGGACAGGGATGGGGTGGGATGGGGTGGGGGTGAGGATGGGGTGAGTGGGGACAGATGGGGTGAGGATGGGGTGGGGACAGATGAGGTGAGGTGGGGATAGATGGGATGAGGATGGGGTGAGGATGGATGGGGATGAAGACGGGGTGAGGTGGGGACAGATGGGGTGAGGATGGGGTGGGGACGGATGGGGACGGGAATGGGGATTGTGAGGGGGATGGGATGAGGGTGAGGGGTGAAGATGGGGATGGGGGCGAGGTGGGAAAAAAGAAAATGGGCTCAGGCTTGAAGAGGTGAATTTGAACTGTGGTAAAATATTAGCCAAAGTGAGAGGCCAGTCCCAGTACTTATCAAGAGCAGCGGGCGGTGCACTGGCCTGGTGTGCGCAAATGAACTAAGTGCCAGGTTACTACGTTCAGATTATCATCTCTCACCAGCAAGTACTTTTTTTAACAAAAGTAGCATAACTTGGAACAATGTCCACCTGCCACATGTCAGAGCGAGGTCTGTATCGGCACTCCAGGGACCGCTGTGTGAAAATAAGCAGTTGATTTTAACCCCCACGGCTCACCTTCCACACCACAACCTGGCTGTGGGCGTCTGCTGAGGGGTGTTCTCAACACGCCTTAGCTATCTGATACCCTCACGACCACATCGAGAATCCACCTAATTCTCACCATCTCATCCTGACCAGGTTTGCGAGCAGCGTGAGGACACTGTGCTCTCACTCCACGCTGCTGCCACAGAGGACACCCTGGTCAGAGCCACGTAAACCCCACTAGAAGCCACAATGCTCAGTTGAGAGGCCCCAAGTCTTGCTTTTGAAACCCTGCGTTCGTTTGGTCTCTGATGAAGCCTGCTCAGTAACTGTCTCATCTCTAACTTCCTCTTGACAGCTGGAAGCTGAACCTGCACCACACAGTCTATGCCAGTTCTACAGAAAGCAAAAAGGGTCTTGTTTCAGACACCGCCACCGTGAGTGAGGTGTGCACCCACCACCACCACCAACCCTCTGATCCACGGAAGTTTCCAGGCACCAACTCTGCCTGCCATTGAACTTGGCTGTTGGAGTCTTGCGGCTCTGAACCTCTAACACAGACACCCCACTCTTTCCTCCTTTAGCCTGCAGGTGTTAAGATGAGTTCTGTCTCCAATGGTCAGGGCACCTCAGTCTCCATGCCAAGCAGATTTCCAAACGTGCTGTCTCGGCCGCCACAGCGTCAATAAACAGCTGCAGTGATGGGGCCTGTGCCAGGGCTTTGCAGAGAATCTCGCGTGAACCTTCTCATTCATCTTCCGGGGAAATGAGGAGCTCATGGGTCTGCGCAGTGCTGAGGGCAGCCCAGGCCGAAACGAGCTGGGTGCTGAATGGCAGCGCCCAGCCTTGCCCCAGACCCCGTGTCCCACTGTCATGCCTATGTGGCTCA
>NW_026652276.1:237767538-237896891 GCF_009828535.3 Hylobates moloch | reverse complement strand
CACCCACACCCTTCCCAGCCAACAGGCTCACCTGTGTCCCACCCACACCCTCCCCAGCCAACGGGCTCACCTGGCCAGGATGGTGCTTTCTAAACCTTCCTCAAAATAAGTTCATGAGAGATAATCCCCTTTCTCCTATTCATACTAATGGTTCTTCTTGTATTACTGGGAAAAAATTATCTCATCCCTGAGACACTGGTGCAATTTTGTGTCTTTGTTTGAAATGGACCATTTCCCTTAAAGTCAAATGAAAATGTCACTCTTGACAATAATTTAGATTTTAAAACCACTCTTAGGTTTCTGCAGGGATTAAATGGACTCCTCAAAGCTCATTGTGCTTTATCAAACACACACACACACACACACACACACACACACACACACAGAGAGAGAGAGAGAGAGACAGACAGACAAACATGAATACACCCAAACAGCAGCCTTGCGGTGGAAATACAAGAAGCTACAGGAGCGCCAGTAAATTGAGAACGTAACTATCTGTTTTCCCTGCAATTAGCCACAAAGGAAGAAGATTTTGTGCATGAGACCTATGACCTTTTGCTAAAATAATCTACCGACCTCTGAGATCCATGTGGCTGCAATGACACGTCGTCTCGCAGGGTTGAGAGGTGACCGCACCGGCTTCATTCCCTTGGCTGGATCCACCTGGCATCCTCTCAGGAAAAGCACCCATCCTGTCCAGAGCCATCGTGATCACAAAACTCGAGTCAGTGCATGTCTTTTCCTCTCATATTCATAAAAGTTTATAGTAGGAGTCAAAAGATATCTGCTATTTTCGGCCGGGCGCGGGGGCTCAGCCTGGAATCCCAGCACTGTGGGAGGCAGGTGCATCACTTGAGGTCAGGAGTTGGAGACTAGCCTGGCCAACATGGTGAAACTCTGTCTCTACCAAAAATACAAAAAGTAGTCAGGCATGGTGACACGTGCCTGTAATCCCAGCTACTTGGGAGGCTGAGGCAGGAGAATCACTTGAACCCAGGAGGCAGAGGTTGCAGTGAGCCGAGACTGCACTTCAGCCTGGGCGACAGAGCGAGACTCCATCTCAAAAAACAAAAAAAGATATTTGCTCTTTTAAACAACTTTGCAGATTTCTTTTTTATCCTGTATGTGTTCTCTTTAAAAAAAAAAAAAAAAAAAACAACTGAAAATCAAGCAAGCAGGAACATAATCTCAGCCACCTGCGAACATCAGACTTGCCAGAGTAAAGGAATGCCCACACGTGGGGCCACATGGCACGGATGGAGCACCTGAGCGTTACAGGTGGCGGCCACAGCTCCGCGGCCACAGTGCTTCTAACTGCTCAAGTTGCCACTGCGCCTTCCACAAAGGGGAGAGAGATCGGGAAACTACAGGAGAGTTTATGCAGATACAGCTGCTGCGCCACTTGTCTTCCCCACCATCATCTGCGGTCACCCCACAGGCCTCCCTGAAGCCTGTCCCAGGCTGCGGCCCACACCTGGTAGCCTCCATTCTGAGAGGAACTGTCTGGAGTTCCATTTGGGTCCCATCGGTGGGCTTTTCGTGACCATGGCAGGGGCTCATAGCAAAGTCAGCCTTCATGGACCCTCCGCCCAAACCCAGCTTCCAGTCCACCAGGGCCGGCCCACCACCACTGTGCCTGCAACCAAAAGCCCCAGAGAGAGGCCGGTCGGGAATTTCCACATATCCAGTCCATACCTGGGTCTGTTCTCACGTATGCACATGCACACTGGTCTACACACACAGACACACATACACACATAGACATATGCACATGAGGGCTTGTTTCTCTACCGACTTTTTTTTTTTGAGATGGAGTCTCATTCTGTCGCCCAGGCTGGAGCGCAGTGACATGATCTCAGCTCACTGAGAACCTGTGCCTCCCAGGTTCAAGCGATTCTCCTGCCTCAGCTTCCCAGTAGGTGGGATTACAGGTGCCTGCCACCATGCCCAGCTAATTTTTGTATTTTTAGTAGAGAAAAGTTTTCACCATGTTGACCAGGCTGGTCTCAAACTCCTGATCTCAAGTGATCTGCCTGCCTCAGCTTTCCAAAGTGCTGGGATTACAGGCATGAGCCACCACGCCCGGCTTCTCTACCGACTTTCTAGTGCCCAAAGCTTCTCCAGCCTCATGGGCCAAAGACCGGACCAATGGAGCCTGTGATCAGCACCTTCTGTCAGCGGAACATAAAAGAGCCTCATATTGTCAAAACGTGTTTATATAAGATTTAGCCAGGTTCAGAAGCAACTTCCATGTCAAGTTTTAACAATGGAGAAGAGCAAAATACATTGTAGTGTCTCCAAACAATGGAAAGCTCTGTAGCTATTTAAATGATGTTCTTGAAAAGGGTTTAATGATGTGAAAAATGTCCGTGACACACACCGTTAAGTGGAAAGGCAGGATCCAAAACTGTGTACCTAGGAGCATTCTACTTTTGTTTTTAATGAAATATGTACATACACAAAACATGCTAATTAATCAAAGGATGGGAAAAACACTCTAAAGCATTTACAATAATTAACGCTAGGGGATAAGGCTCTCATCTTTTTAAAACTTTTTTGTAACTGTATTTTGCAACTTTTCTTAAATGAGCATTCGTGCTATCAGGGGGAAATGTGCAGTTAGAAAGAGCTGGAATTCAGCTACTTGGGAGGCTGAGGCAGGAGAATCGCTTAAACTTGGGAGGCGGAGGTTGCAGTGAGCTGAGATCACACCGTTGCACTCCAGCCTGGACGACAAGAGTGAGACTCCATCTCAAAAAAAAAAAAAAAAACAGAGCTGGAATTCAGGAAGCTCACCTCCATCAGAAAGTTCGGGAGGTCAGCACCTGTTGGCAGGAGCCCAAGTGGAAGATTCTCAGTGGACGGGGCAGTTTTCAGAGGAACCAGAGCCTGCCACATGGTCAGCAAGTCCACAGAGGCCGCCTTGCCACAGAGGGACCCACGCTGCTCCAGGCAGAGGCTGAGGGGCCTAAGTGGCTGGCATGTGCCTCAGTGTCCACATTGGTCTCACCAAAGTGCTGCAAAGCCTTGCCACCTCCTTTTTAAGGACACATAGTCCTTGGGAATTGTCACCGTTGAGGAAGAGGTTGGGGTGCTGCCGTCCCAACACTAGGGGAAAGGAGGGAGTCCCCAGCACAACCGTCCTGTGCCCCCATAACGGGGATGGGGAGCGGCCGCCTGGTGCCTCTCAGAGGGGCCTAGTGACGCTGGGGCTGCCCCGAGCTCAAGGAAGTGACCCTTGGTGGCCTCTGCCTCTGTGAGGCCGAAGGCATGACCATCCATCCGATGCTGACCTCTCTCCCTAAAAGGCACAAAGAGATCAACCATCCTTAACAGTCCCTGGTTCTTCCTCCTCCTCTCTCCCACCGCTCTCCTCCCTTCTCTGTCTCCCCAATTCAAAGCTGCTGCTGGAAGAACAGGAGAAAACCTCTGTCATTTCAGGACAGATGACCCCACAAGTCTCTCCCTCAAAGACAGACACACGGCCGTGCGCCTGGAAACCGTTCACAGGGCAGCGACCCCCTGCACACAAAGGGGGAGCAGATCTTTGGTTCTCTCCAGCAGAAGGAAGCTGCGAAAGTGACCCTTAACCCTGGCTCTGTAGGGGGTGAAGGTTCAAGAGAGGTCAAGAAGAATGGCCCTGCAGCCTCGGGGCTGGGAACACGGAGAGTCAGGGAGGGCCGTCAATTGGGGTTTCAGTCCTGGCTGAAGGGCAAGGTTTTCCACCCTCACCCTCCAGGCAGAAACCTCACACCAGACACAAAACCGCCAAGCCCCAATGAAGCAAGAATGAGCCTCAAACTCCTGACCTAGAAATCAGAAAGAAGAGT
Source organism: Hylobates moloch (assembly GCF_009828535.3). Taxonomy (NCBI): domain Eukaryota; kingdom Metazoa; phylum Chordata; class Mammalia; order Primates; family Hylobatidae; genus Hylobates; species Hylobates moloch. The sequence continues at coordinate 237,893,061 of NW_026652276.1, read as the reverse complement.
GGGAAAAAATTAAATAAAACAATCAGGGACGAGGCTTGGAGTCAGGGCACCCACTGGAGAGGTTTAATCAAGACTCCCAGCCAGGGACTGCGATGGTTTTGATTGAGAACAAATTGCCGGAGTGAGTCGAACGGGGTCCTTGAGTCTCGTCCTTTCTGAAGGGACATGATTGTCCTCCCGGCAGCTCAGGCATGAGCAAGGGCAGACAGCAGGGTGGCAGATCTGAGGCAGCAGGAGAGAGAGGCACGGCCACTGCCCCCGCTTTGGAGTCTATGTTTTAATAAGAGCTGCCCGGCCTCCCACCCCTGAGCCCTCAGAACAAGGCATGCGGCACCAGCGGCCTGAAGGAGCTGAGTCCCGGAGCCACAGTCAGACAGACCAGGGCAGAATCTCTGGCCTGCCCGCTGCGAGATGTTTGGGCAGCCCGCATATCCTCAGCAAGCCTCAGTTTCCTCATCTGAGAAATGAAGGCAGTGAAAGCCCCTGCTGCACAGGTTTCTGTGAAGACCAAGAGTGAATTATTAACAATGGAAAAGCAGGAAGGAAGAAGCCCCCGCAGAAACTGCAGACGTAATTTCAGTTTGGAGACGTCTCCGATAGCTGGGGAATAAACAGAGTTCCCTGCAGCTCAGAACGTGCAGAGGGGATCTGTGGAGTCCGGGTGGAGAGGGTCTCCATAGGCAGGGGACTCATTCACTCACTAACTGATGACTTCATGAATGTGAGGTGAAATGTAGCCACCCACAGTGGTCAAAGTTTTAATATTTTGGTCTAAATGTACGTTCAAAGCCTTTGGAGAAGGCAGAAACAATGTGCAAATGGAATCTTAAAGCCAAAAAGTTGGTAGAATAGGACTGGCCATCTAGTAACTGCAGTACTAGAAAATTTCACGTGTACCGCCAGCAAAATTCTAGAGCACTTCATTAAATGATACATTGGGAGGTTGTTTTGTTTTGTTTTGTTCAGATATTCAGCATTTTGTGAGGCCAGTATTACTCTGATACCAAAACCAGACAAAGACATCACAAGAAAACTAGACCAATATCTCTTAAGATGGACACAAAAATCCTCAACAAAATGTTGGCAAACCAAATCCAGCAACATATAAAAAGAATTACAAATGAAAAATGTGGGTTTTATCCCAAAAATGCAAGGCTGTTTTAACATCCAAAAATCAATTAAGGTAATACATCTTATAAACCGAATAAAAAACAAAAATGACATGATCATCTCAGTACATGCAGAAAAAACATTTGACAGAATCCAACACCCTTTCATGATAACAACACTGAAAAAATGAAAATAGAAGTGAACTTCTTCCTCAACCTGATAAGGAACATATACAAAAAAACACACAGCTAGCATCCTACTCAATGATGAAGGGCTGAAAACATCCCCCAAAGATCCGGAGCAAGCCATGCATGTCTGCCGTCATCACTACTATTGAATATTTTACTGGTTCTGACCAGAGCAATCTGGCAAGAAAAAGAAACAAAGGCCATTCAAATTGGAAAGGAAAGCCGGGCACGGCGGCTCACGCCTGTAATCCCAGCACTTTGGGAGGCCAAGGGAGGCAGATTACCTGAGGTCAGGAGTTTGAGACCAGCCTGGCCAACATGGCAAAACCCCATCTCTACTAAAAACACAAAAATTAGCCAGGTGTGGTGGTGGGTACCTGTAATCCCATCTACTTGGGAGGCTGAGGGAGGAGAATTGCTTGAACCTGGAAGGCAGAAGTTGTGGTGAGCCAAGATCACTCCACTGCACTCCAGCCTGGGTGACAGAGCCAGACTCCATGTAAAAAAAAAAAAAAAAAAAAAATTGGAAAGGAAAATTTGCAAATGACATAATCTCGTACACAGAAAATCCTAAGAAATCCACTAAAAAACTGTTAATAACTAAGCTTATCAAGATAGCATAATATAAGATCAATATACAAAAATCAGTTTATTTCTATACACCTGCAATGGGTGATTCAAAAATTAAATTAAGAAAACAATTCCATTCACAATAACATCAAAAATAAAATACTTTTGAATAAACTTAACAAAAGAGAGTAAAATTTATACTCTGAAAACTAAAAAACATTATTAAAAGAAATTAAAGAAGATCTGAATAAACGGAAAGACAACCCATGTTCATGGATTGAAAGACTTGACATTGCTACAATGGCAGTCTTCCCCAAACTGATCTGCCGATTCAATGCACTCACTATCAGAATCCCAACTGATGTCTCTGTGGAAATTGAGAAGCTGATTCTGGAAGTCACACAGAATTGCAGGAAGCCCAGAATAGCCAAAACAATCTTGGAAGAGGAGAACAGAGCTGGAAGACTCACATTCTCTGATTTCAAGTCTTACTAAAAAGCAACAGCAATCAAAACAGTGTGGTACTTTCTTCATTATGGGATAGAATTGACAGTCTGGAAATAAACCCTCACATCTATGGTCAACTGATTTCCAACAAGGGTGCTGTGACCGTTCAATAGGGAAAGAGTAGTCTTTCAACAAATGGTGCTGGGACAACTGGAGAGCCACCTGTGAAAAAATAAAATAAAATTGAACCCTTACCTCACACTATATATAAAACTTAGCTCAAATGAATGAAAGACCTAAATGTAAGATCTAAAACTATCAAATTCTTAGGAGACAACATAGGGATAAATTTTCATGACCTTAGATTTCACAAAGAATTATTTGATATGGCCAGGTATGGTGGCTCACGCCTGTAATCCCAGCACTTTGAGGGGCCAAGGTGGGCAGATTACCTGAGGTCAGGAGTTCAAGACCAGCCTAGCCAACATAGTGAAACCCTATCTCTAATAAAAATACAAAAATGAGCCAGGTGTGGTGGCATGCGCCTGTAGTCTCAGCTACTTGGAAGGCTGAGGCAGGAGAATCACTTGAGCCCAGGAGGCGGAGGTTGCAGTGAGCCAAGACCATCCCATTGCACTCCAGCCTGGGCAACAAAGTGAGACTCTGTCTCAAAAAAAAAAAAAAGAATCCTTTGATATGACCCCAAAATTATAAGAAACACAAAAGAAAAAATAAATGCACTTCATCAAAATGTAAAACATTCTATGCTTCAAAGGACATCATCCAGAAAGTGAAAAGACAATCTACAGAATGGGAAAAAATGTTTTCAAATCGTGTATCTGAAAAGGGTGTCTAGAATATACAAAGAATTCTTACAACTCAATAGCAAAAAGAGAAATAACCCAATTTTAAAGTGGGCTAAGTATCTGAATAGATATTTCTCCAAGGAAGATATACAAATGGCCAATAAGCATGTTAAAAGATGCTAAACATCACTTATCACTAGGAAAATGCAAATGAAAACTACCGTGAGATACCACTTCACAGCCATTAGGATGGCTAATATCAAAACAGCAGAAAATGAAGCCAGGCACAGGTGGCTCATGCCTGTAATCCCAGCACTTTGGGAGGCCAAGACGGGTGGATCACTTGAGGTCAGGAGTTTGAGACCAGCCTGACCAACATGGTGAAACCCCGTCTCTACTAAAAATACAAAAATTAGCTGGGCATGGTGGTGGGCACCTGTAGTCCCAGCTACTCAGGAGGCTGAGGCAGGAGAATCACTTGAGCATGGGAGGTGGAGGTTGTGGTGAGCTGAGATCGCATCACTGCACTCCAGCTTGGGCAACAGAGTGAGACCCTGTCTCAAAAAAAAAAAAAAAAAAAAAAAAAAAACCCAGCAGAAAATGACAACTGTTTGCAACAATGCAGAGCAATCAGAGCCCTAATGCATTGATGATGGGAATGTAAAATGACACAACCACTGTAGAAAACAATATGGTGGTTCCTCAAAAAATTAGAGGTAATTCACACAGAACTACCATACGATCTAGCAATTCCACTTCTGGATAAATGCAAAAAGAAATTAAAAGCAGGGACTCAGACAGATATTTACACGCCCATGTTCACAGCAGCACTGCTCACAATATCCAAAAGGTGGAAGCCACTCAAGTGTCCACTGACAGATGTAAGTAAAATGTGGCCCATCCATACAATGGAATATTATTCATTCATAAAAAGGAAACAAATTCAGACACATGCTACGATATGGATGGACTCTAAGGACATTATGTTCAGCGAAATAAGCCACTCACAAGTAGACAAATACTCTATGATGCCAGTTAGATGAGATATTAATGTTTACAGCTGTCAAGTTCATACAGACAGAAGTAGAATGGTGGGTGCCAGGGGCTGGTGGGAGGGGAATGGGGAGTTCGTGCCTAATGGGGACAGAGTTTCCTTTTGAAAAGATGAGAAAGCTCTGGAGATGGATGGTGGTGATGGTTGCAAACGCACTTAATGCCACTGAACTGTATATTTTTAAATGGTAGATTTAATGTTATGTATATTTACTACATTTTTTTTTGAGACAAGGTCTCAATCTGTCACCCAGGCTGGAGTGCAGTGGTGCAATCACGGCTCACTGCAGCCCCAACCTCCTGGGCCCAAGCGATCCACTCGCCTCCACCCTCTAAGTAGCTGGGACTACACGTGCACAACCGTACCTGACTTTTTCTTTTTTTTAGTAGAGATGGGGTCTCACTTTGTTGCCCAAGCCAGTCTCAAACTTCTGGTTTCAAGCAATCTTCCCAGCTTGGCCTCCCAAAGCACTGGGATTACAGGCATGAACAACAAAACCAGGCCCTTTACTACAATTTTTAAAAATAAAAATAAAAGGAATAAAGCACAGGCACATGCTATGATGTAGGTGAACCTTAAAACCAGGATGAGGAGGGCCCCTGGCCTGCAGGCGTCCATGCTGTATGATCCCATTCTCCAGAAAGTCCCCAGAACCCACAACTCATGGGCACAGAAAGCCGATGAGTGGTTGTTGAGGGCTGGAGTTGGGTGTGGGGTTAGGGGCATGGCCACTAAAGGATGCAAGTTGTCTTTTCAAGCTGATGAAAATGCTCTAAAATCAACTGTGCTGATAACTACACATATCTGTGAATGTACTAAAAATCATTGAACTGTATGTTTTTAAATGGGTGAATTGTATTCTATGTGAATTACAGCTCAATAAGGTTGATTATAAAAAGAGAAAAGCCTATAGGGCTTGCCAAGGTGATGCTAACGGCGGCCTGGACGTGCTCACATGGGACAGGGCCCAGTCCCTTGCAGACTCCCCACAACCGCCAGCTCACCACTCACCTATTCTTCCATTCACCAGCCTGTCTCGAGCCCCGGCCATGTGTGCCCTGAAATACTCCAGGCCATGCAGACAGAGACTCCCTGATGATGGGACTCTAATGATTAAGAATTAACCATTTAAGGATCAAATGATTTTAACAATTAAAGGTTGGATCACCACCACAGCAAAACGTCAGATTAAGCCAGAAGTTTCAAATCTTCCTAGAAAAAACACAAAGTATATATGTATTTCAAACACCTGACGCTGTAGAGTTGAGGGCAAGGAGGGGTGTTGTCACACCCTCAGGGAGGGTCCTTGTCTGTGACACTTTCCGAGAGGGTGAAAACTCCTGGGAACATCGGCACAGAGGCTTCGCCGGCTTCATGTTTGCCTTCAGACCTGTGCCCCACACACCAAAACCAAGGGCGTCTGGTCAGCTCAGGCCGCCTGGGCGGCTGGAAGAGCACACTCTGCTGGAGGTTGGAAGTCCAAGTTAGAGGGGACAGCAGATTCAGTTCCTGGTGGGGGCCGGATTCCCAGCTCCAGACAACTGCCTTCTCGCTGTGACCCACAGGCTGAGAGAGGGAGCTCTGGCATCTCTTCCTCTTACAGGGTACAGGGCACTGGTCCCCTCATGAGGTCCCAGCCTCATCTGAAGCTTGACACCCCCCAGTACCATCACATTGGGGGCTCAGGCCTCAGCAGGTGGAATCTGGGGACACATTCGGGTGATGACAGAGGAGAACAGGGCGAGGGGTGGGAGGGTGAGGCCCTCTGGACCATGCCCCAGGGGGACCCCCACAGCCAGCGCAGAGCCCGTCAGAGAGTATTGGGTGGCTGAGAACTTGGGGGGGCAGTAGATTTTGGGGGCTCCTGTTCCGCTCCTTCCACAGCTTCGGCAGCCAGCAGAGGCCTCAGGACCAGACGCCCATCACAGACTTTTCCAACACTAGCAGGTGAAATGGTGGAGACGGACCGTTTAGAATGAGGAAGCCCAGGCAGACACCCACTGCCCCCAGGTCCCTGCCCCGGAGCCTTTGCCTGCAGCGGCTCAGCTTCTCCCTCAGGAGCCGCCCGCCCCAGTCAGAGCCCCACAGGGCTGGGCTCCCGGTGTGAAGGCAGAGGATCCAAGTGGACTCGGGGGAGGCCAGCCTGCAACGGTCCTGCCCAAAGTCGGCTGGGACCCCACAGCCCCCACCCCATGCAGCCCCAGCCTCCAGAGGGTTGACCCTGGTGGGAGAGGCTTCATTCTGGTGACGCCTAGTTTGGGCTTTTCATAAAGGGCATTTTGTCATTGATTTTGCTCTCTTTTCAACACTTCCATTTGCCTTTAATTTTCCATTTAAGAAACAGCAGGATCTAGAGAAAGTTAATTATTGAACAGCATCAGCATTTAAAAAGAAAATTTTAAATAATTAAAAATACTCAAATCTCTCCTCCCCTCCATCCCTAGGGTCTCAGGGCTTAAACAGCAAGAAAAAGCCAAACAGGGGAAAAACATCTGTACGCAGTCCTCCCCAGCTGCTGCCGCCTCAGCTTCCCCTGCAGTTTCCCCGCCTTGGGAGGTGCCCCGGCCTCTGTCCCCTTCGCACCTCTTGCACGGTCAGCTTGGCCACCACAGCAACACCCCACAGGCGGGTGCTCCAACTGCAGATATTTCTCACGGTGGAGGCTAGAAGATCAAGATCAAGGTGTGGGCAGGGCTGGTTCCTCCTGAGGTCTCTCTCCTAGGCCTGCAGAGGCCGTCTCCACCCCGGTCCCCCCTGGGCAGTCCTCTGCGCACATCTGTGTCTTTATGTCTCCTTTTGTAAGGACCCAGTCAGAGCGGGTCAGGATCATCGTACCACCTCCTTGTACTTTAATGACAGATGTAAAGGCCTGGCCTCCAGACACAGCCACCTGGGGACGGGGCTTCAACATAAGAGCTGGGGGCTCAGGTCAGCCTGCCATAGCTCCCAACCCCTTGGCCTCAGCAAGGGTGGTGACCTGAAGGACGGAGACCCTACCACCGCCCTGCAGCCACCCGGGAGCCGAGTCCACAGGCGGGGCCACCCCTGAGCAGCACTCGCCAACAGCTGGGCTTTGGGTGTGTATATTACACCTTAGGAAAGAGGTAAAAAGCAAGCAGACGTGGGCCAGGCCGGGGTCCCCAGGCCCGCCAAGGTGGTGGTTGTCTGAGTTTGGGCCGTGGTCCTGGGGCAAACACTGCCGCTGGCTCTGCCTCGCTGCTCTGCCCTGGGGGAGTGCGACCCCCACCTGCCTTGGCTCTGCAGATGGCCAGTGGGAAGCCCTTCAGGGGGACTCTCCTCTACTGCAGAGACCACGGGTACAGTCATGAGGGCCTTGCTGCAGCCCCCCAGACACCCGGCCGGGGCACCCCCACCCTGAAGATGATGCCAGGCTGTGTGACCAGGGGCTTCTTTCCGGGCTCAGCCCCCCGACTTCCCTCCAACACCTTTCCCCTTAGACCCTCGCAGATGCTCCCCTGGCCTGCCTTTGCCCTATGCTGTTTGTCTTGGTCAGCATCCTCGTGACCACATTATTTCATGACTTTTAATTAAACAGCGTAAGTTAAAACTGAAGAAGGATCTCACCCACGTAACCATGTCTTAAACTATCTGCAGCAGCCTATTTAAATGACCACTGAGAAGTCAATACTGTTTACACTCAGCTGTTCTTACCTGCCTCCCACTTTTTAGCAAGCTGTGTCCTGCGCACCCTAACGGCACATGGGAGGTTACGGGGGTCTGGGCAGCCCAGGTCACTCTACAGTGGGTTCTGTCAGGAGAGTACGACGTGCAGAGGCCACCGAGGTGAGGGACAAACGCACGGGCAAGGGCTCTGCAAGCCACGGAGGGCGGGGGTCCGGGCAGCGATGGGGCTGCAGGGGCTCCGAGGAGGGCAGAGGCTGCAGGGAGGCAGCGCCCTGGGCTGTCCAGGGTGGGAAGTGATGTCGCCACAGGGTCCTCAACCCCAAAGAAGGAGGCACACGGAGAGAGAGTCCTAGCTGGAGTGAGGCTGGGGCTCCCCGGGAACACGTGTGCCTGTGATCCTGGGAATCAAGCGTCTACCAGACAGAGACAGCGAGTCAGCCCTGCTGGCACACAGGCCCGGGAGGCAGCGAGAAGCCCTTGGGCCCTTGAAGACGGCGGAGGGCAGTAACACCGTGGGGTCCTGCGTGCAGCTGGCGCCTTCCCGCAGACATGCTGAGCTCCGCAGCCCACATGCGGATGGCGTGTTGCACAGTCTAGCCCCGGGGCGGGGTGGGGCGCGGTGGTTGAGACGGGGGTCTTGGGACTGGAAGCACCTGAGGGTGTGTGAGCTTCCTGAGCCTGCTGAAATGAACACCCACAAGCTCGGGGGCTGAAGACAGCACGAGTCTGTCCCCAGCAGCAGGGGTCCCCAACCCCGGCCCAAGACCAGTGCGGGTCCGTGGCGTGTTGGGAGCCGGCGCACAGCAGGAGGGAGTGACAGTACCACAAGCATTAGAGCCTGAGCTCCGCCTCCCGTCAGACCAGCCGCAGCACTGGAGTCTCACGGGGGCGAGAACCCCATTGTGAATCGCGCGTGCAAGGGACCCAGGTTCCACCTCCTTACGAGAATCCAGTGCCTGATGATCTGAGGTGCAGCAGTTTCATCCAGAACCATCCCCTCCACCAACGCCATCCGTGGACAAATTTTCCACCAAACTGGTCCTTGATGCCAAAAATATTGGGGACCACCCTGCTCTACAGCTCTAGGGGCCGGAGGTCTGGCCCGGGGCTCCCCAGGCTGAAGTCACCGTGTCTCGGGGCTGGGTCCTTCCGGAAGCTTCGGGGACAATCTGTTTCCAGCCCTTTTCAATTTCTCGAAGCTGCCCTTTCCCCAGCTTGGGGCTCCTCCTGTCTCCGGAGCCAGCGGCGGCGGCCGAATCTCTCACCGGCGTCTGGGACTCCCCCTCCCTGTGCCTCCTTCCATCGGCCATCGGCTTTGAGGACCCTGCGACTACATCAGGCGCCGCCGGGGAAGTCCACCACACACGCTACGTCAGGCGCCGCCCGGAACTGCCCACCACAGACGCTACGTCAGGCGCCGCCCGGAACTGCCCACCACAGACGCTACGTCAGGCGCCGCCCCGAAGAGCCCACCACAGGCCCCTCTCTCAGGGTCGGCTGAGGAGCGGCCTCCGTTCCCTCTTCCGTGAAACACGACTCGCTCTCAGGTTCTGGGGATGAGACGTGATCGTCATCGGGGCCATTACTCTGCCGTCCACAGTGGAGGGTCCAGAGTCTAACGCCTCTAGCCCCCGTGAGCCTGGCAGGCTCTTCTCTCTAAAGCCCAGATTCCCTCATCTATGAAACAAGCGTGGGGGATTTAGAGAGGCTGGTGGGTGTCGCCCCGGCTTCCTTAGCCTTTGGAAGTGGAACTGTGTGCACAGCCCTGCAGCAGGCCTGCCTCCCGCCGCACAAGGCCTCTCTGCTCTGAGTTCCAATTTATGGTGACCCCGTTTCTGGGCTCTGTGCGTGGCCAGAGTGGGAGCTCCAGTGGGCAGGGCCACCCACCTGTCCCGGGCACCTGAAACCCAGCCAGGTGCTTGGGGAACTGTGTGCTTGAGTTTTCTTCATCTCTGTCTTGTAAATGGGGCGTCTGAAGTTCAGCAGGTGAAGTCACCGCCCATCATCGTGTTGTGCAGAGTGGAAGGTGGAACTGAAACCCGGGAGCCCCCCTCAGACCCTGCGGTCTTCCTGCGACTTGCAGCCGGTGGGAGGGAGATGCTGCAGCCAGAAGAGATCACCGCGGCTCAAGAGATCAGGGTGGGGTGATGTCCCGGGGTCACCACCACACAGAAACACTGCTGCCTTTTTTCAGAAAATAGATCCTTCCTTTAACTTTCTCGCATTCGATGTGACCTCGTGTTGGTCATAAACAGAGCGGAAGCAAGAATGCCACCAGCACAGACTGTGCCACGCTTAGGAGCTGCTGACAGTCAAGCCACGGCTGTGCGGCCCAGGCAGGCTCTGGCTGGGGAAGACAATCGCCAGCACTGGCGGCAAGCCCTTCCGTTAGCTCCAGAGCCCACAGCGGACGACAGGCAGGCACGCGGACGACGCTGCAGGCTCCAGGACTGGCTGCTCCGACGGTCACACCCCTCACATCTGACCTGGGCTTCATGGCAAATAGTTTTTTTTTGTAAATTATTATCATGTCACATTAATCAGGTATTCAGTGAGGAAAGTGACATCAAGGAAGAAATGACGTGGAACGTTTTTGGCCACAGAGAGATTTATTAAGAGGATGATGCCGGAGAGGCCTCAGGCCTTGGAGCCCCCCCTTGGCTGCACTGAGGCTGACCAGTCATGACCTGGAGCCCAGGAGGGAGGGGACGGTGACAGAGGTGCTGCCTTCCAACAACAGAGGTCCTCCCTGAAGGTGATGGTGATGAAGGTGCTCCTGGAGGGGACGGTGATGGAAGTGCTCCCTGGAGGTGATGGTTAAGGAGGTGCTCCTGGAGGTGATGGTGAAGGAACCAGCTCAGACCAGCCTCCAGCAAGGGCTGGAGGTGCTCCCTGGAGGTGATGGAGGTGCGCCTGGAGGTGATGGTGAAAGAGATGTTCCCTGGAGGTGATGGAGGTGCTCCCTGGAGGTGACGGTGAAGGAGATGCTCCCTGGAGGTGATGGAGGTGCTCCCTGGAGGTGACAGCTAAGGAGGTACTCCTGGAGGTGATGGTGAAGGAGGTGCTCCCTGGAGGTGATGGAGATGCTCCTGGAAGTGATGGTGAAGGAGGTGCTCCCTGGAGGTGATGGAGGTGCTCCTGGAAGTGACAGTGATGGAGATGCTCCCTAGAGGTGATGGAAGTGCTCCTGGAGGTGATGGTGAAGGAGGTGTCCCCTGGAGGTGATAGTGATGGAAGTGGTGGTGAATAGGGTGTTCCCTAGAGGTGATGGTGAAGGAGGTGCTCCCTGGAGAAGCCAAAGGCAGGCCTTGTCTTTCTGGCTACCTGGAGCCCCTAACACTGTCCTCAGATGCTTTTGGTTGCCACCGGGCACTTTCTTTAGAACACGGGCTGAGGAGAGGCAGGGACGCTGACCCAGCAGCATGAGCATCTCCCAGTAGCAAAGGTGACAATTAAACCATTTCAGCTGAAGACAGAGACAAATCTGCATATTTAAACCAAGGAGTCTGCTCTGTCGGGGGCACTCGCCCCTGCTGAGGAGCCCCTGCTGAACCTGGGGCTCAGAGATGAGCCCTGAACCCAGCCCCAGAGCCTGCAGGCTCCATGCGCTGCTGGGCCCCCAACAGTGACGGGGCAGGAGCTTGGCTACAGCTGCTCAACGAGTGTGCAGGGCCTGGGACCATTCTAACAAACCGGGGGCTTAAAACAATAGAGGGTGTGTCTCACGGTTCTGGAAGCCAGCATCTGAGGTCAAGGCATCCGTGAGGCCATGCCCCTCGAAGGTGTGGGAGGCTCTCAGGGACCTCTCCTCACCTCATGACCCTCCCTGCATGCCTCACCTGCAGATGCCTCACTCCACTCTCTGCCTCTGTCACGTGACCTCCATCCAAGGACACAAGGCAGTGGTTGGGGCCCCCTGACTCCAGGATGACCTCATCTGAGCCCAAATCCATCTGCAAAGACCCTGCTCCCAAACAGGGCGGTCCTTGTGGGACCTGGGTTGGACTCAACCCTTCTTTTTGGAGGCCAAATTCAACCCCAAACACTAGACCAGTGGGATTCCTACAACAACCCCATCTGGGAAAGGACATGCCCTGCCCAGAGACGAGAGCCAGCTCTGACTGGCCTCCAGTGAGGGCTGGACACATGGCTGTCACATCACGTCTAGTCCAAAACACATGCTCCTTTCCCTCAAGCCATTCCCTGGAATTGCCCCCCACTGCCCCCCAAGAGCTGTGACTCAGCTGTGAAGCCAGCATGGCTCGGGGAGGGGAGGGGAAGGGAGGGAACGGGAGGGGAAAGATGAGGAGGGGAGGGGAGGAAAGGAGAGGAGAGAGGAAGGGGAAGGATGGGGAGGGGAGAAGAGAGGAGGGGAAAGTGGGGCCAGACTGTGTGGTGGGCAAAGGAGGACTCAGGACACAATGAGAGAAAGGGCTCCATGGCCACCTTCCTAGACAGAGGCTTTCTCAGGAAATGGTCTGTAAAGTTAAATAAGACTCAGTCAGGCTGGACGACTGGGGCGGAGTCACTAAGGGGTGGGGGTGATGTGCTAGGGGCTGCCTGGGGCCAGAGTTGCTTCCTGATCCCGTCCCAGGAAGAGCCCGTGGTCATGCACATGTGTGCATGTGCTCACAGCATGTGTGTGTGTGTGTGTGTGTGTGTGTGTGTGTGTGTGTGTGTGTGTGTATGCGCAGTGAGCTGTGGGGGCCATGACCATGAGGTACTGGCTTGGTTCATCTGCACACTCCGGACACCGTCCCCTCTTCTGTGCAAGTGCAGCCCCTCAGGCAGAAGCCACCACCCCATTGTCGTCCAGAACGTTTTTGGAACTTCGTGTTTTAAGCAATGTCTTAGAAAACCCAACCTCACTGTTGATTAGATTAAAGCTTTTGTCGGGGAGGAGGCAGGAGACTCTCGCTGTGTTGCCCAGGCTGGAGTGCAGTGGCACAATCTCAGCTCACTGCAGCCTCCACCTCCCAGGCTCAGGCAATTTTTTCACCTCAACCTCCCGAGCAGCTGGGATTACAGGCATGCACCACCACCCCCGGCTAATTTTTGTATTTTTCGTAGCAACAGGGTTTTGCCATGTTGCCCAAGCTAGGCTTGAACTCCTGAACTCAACTGATCCACCCACCTCGGTCTCCCAAAGGTTGGAATTACAGGCATGAGCCACTTCACTCAGTCAGGTTAAAGCTGTTTAAGTTAAATCTCTTGTGCCATCAAATATGTGAGTGTTACTTGCTCGATTCTTCAAAACTAGATCCTTTGCTGGACACACATTCCTTATGCCTTCTATAGAAATTCCTTCCATGCTGAAAAAGATGTGTTTTCAACCATAAACAACTGAAAAACAAGGAAAAATTGCAAGTGCCCCACCAGGCTCTGTCACAGCCGCTTAACGCAAGCAGCATGAACTCGTGGAAACAGAAATCATTTCTGTGCCGTTAGAATCAACTGTAGGAAGGAGACGGGATTGAGTTTGGGAAATTTCTGAAACTATTGGTAACGATTTCATCACCAGTCGCCACTGATGGCCAGAGACCAAGGGAAGCGAGCCATGGGGGGCCACTCAGTGCTAACCATACTGGGCCACCTCACACGAATTCTATCATTCCTTGAAAAGGTTCCTGTATTTTATAGCTTCAGTTTTCAGTGTCTCTCCCATTATGTATCATACCAAACTCTTTGTAAGGACTTTTAAAATTCAAAGAACAACTGACTTGCATTAAATACACACACACACACACATACATAGACACACACACACATACACACACAGGCCCTTAGCAATGCTATATTTTAATTGACTATTCAGTCACTCTTTAGGAATATTTTAGACATCAAATTCCATGCTGTATTGTGGCAGATAGACTTCATTGCCATTCATATCAAATTTAAAACTTAAATTGCTAATCTGTGTCCCTAAAAGTGATAATAAAAGTATATATTTTAGAGCAATTACTTTTTCATCAAGGGATCTTACTTTATGAAATACTTGCTTGCCAAAAACCACAATTTACTTTTTACCATTTCATTTAACGATCTGACATTTGCTACATGCCCTAATTAATTCTAACTCTGTCTAAACGGCTGTGATAAATATAACCCGTGCTGAAGAGATTATAATGTCACTGGCAGATCTATAGGGCAGACAGAGGAAACGTATAGCAGGCAAGTGGCTGGCGTTGGGACGGGGCCTGCCATCTGATCTGACCATAGAAGTTACATACGAAAATACGTAAACTGTAGAGATTACATACAAAAACAAAATCCCAGGGATCTAAGGCAGCCCCTTAATCTGAAATGGAATTGGTTGCCTTGTTTCTTTTTTTGGTGTTTGTTGTTGTTGTTGTTGTTGTTGTTATGGAGTCTTGCTTTATTGCCCAGGATGGAGCACAATGGTGCAATCTCGTCTTACTGCAACCTCCACCTCCCAGGTTCAAGTGATTCTCCTGCCTCAGCCTCCTGAGTAGCTGGGATTACAGGCACGTGCCACCACACCTGGCTAATTTTTGTTACTTTTAGTAGAGGCAGGGTTTCAACCATGTTGGCCAGGCTGGTCTCAAACTCCTGACCTCAGGTGATCCACCCGCCTCAGCCTCCCAAAGTGCTGGAATTACAGGCGTGAGCCACTGCGTCCAGCCTACAATCGCCTCAATCTTTATGAAATATATTTGACTGGCTGAATATTTATATTTATATTCTCCCAAGATGCTTAGTACTTTAGCTAAGACTTTGTCAAGGCAGCTAAATTATTTTTTAACTTTTAATATTATTTTTAATTAAAATTAAAAGGTTTTAAGACTGAGGAGCACGTGAAAGCAGGAACGATGAGTTTCTTTGTAGACTGTGCTCTTGTCTCCTCAATCTAGATGCTCCTAAATCCAACAGAATTCCTAAATCTAGACGCTCGGGCAAACTGTAATGGTCTGGCCACCTCCACGCCTCACCCTCAGACACCAAGAAGTGGGCATGGGAGGCTCGGCAGGAAGTAGGATCCTGGGGAGTCCTCCCCTCCCGGATGAAGCATCATTTTTACTACACGGAATGATGCTGGAGACCCTTTATCATCACCATACATTGCTGTAACTCCAACAATAAACCCTCAGGTAAAAGGCTTAAAGCTAAGAAGAGTCACATGCATGAGTTCTCATTTGCATCCGCACTGAAACCCGTCTTCAGCATGATCTGTCTTCCTGGATTGGCTGGTGACAGTGCTGGGTGCTCTGCGGTTTTCAGCTGCTGCTGTCTGGTTTGGGAGCATGGTTGTTGGGGATGAGGTGGAGACCTGGAGCTCACAGCAGCTTCTGCTGCTGCTTCTGCCCTTTAACAGGAATCGAGGGCACCACGGGAGGGGCCGAGGACTTCGCTCACAAGTATTATTAGGCTTGGGACAGTTTTGGCTTTGACTTTTGTGTTTTCTCTTTTTATTTTATTTCTTCTTTACCTCGGTAATTTTTTACCTGATTTTGGTAACAAGTGGATAGGAAGCAAAGGGCCCTGGTGTCAGGACACCACACCCTTTGGCACTGCAGAGCGGTCATCGGTCTGGGTGAAAGCCACATCTTCCAGTCTCTCTAAGCCAACTTTACTTATGAGGCCGTTCAACCACGCCTCGGAGAAACAGCTGATCACGAAAGTCTGGATTCGGGAAACGGCTGCATGTTCTCACAAAAGCTTCAAAAAACAACTCCAAGACAGGTGTTGTCAAGTGCCTCCCGTTCGCTCCCCGGCCGCCAGGGTGGCTGACTTCAGCGGCTGTGTGATAGGTTTGGTGGCCCTGACCTTTCCTTCTACCACCACTTATGGGGGCGGTGCACAGTTCAGTGGGTTATGGGATTATTTTAGCCAGAAGGTGCTGAAAATATTAACAATAGATTTTATTGCTATTAGCCCAGAAGAACGCAAATTACCATTTGTCAAACGTTATTTGAGTAAAAACTGTAGAAATGTTTTTGGCATGGGAGTGTAGGGGGAAAAAAGTGACCTTGAACTTTTGGTAGAGCCTGATTTTATCATTTAAAATTGTGTGCTTGTGAAGCTGAAGCCTTTGATATGTCATTTAGAAGGTTGAGAGACTGGATGTTAACTGTTGAACAAGAAAAACTCCCCACTCTGCCTTAAACTAATTATTTTATTCCACCGATGGGACCGTGTAAGCACTCGGGCCCCTCACCCTTCAACTCGATTTTAGCCTTGATTAACCTGAACATAATTAAAATAAGACTCACTAATTAACTCTACTAGGTGGCCATGGGGGTGTGGGGGTGCATGTGTGGGTTGGTGACTTTGTGTGTGTGTATGTGTTTATATGCATGTGTGAGTGTGCACATGTGGGTGGGTGACTGCATGTGTGCATGCGAGTGTGCGTGTGAACGTGCATGTGTGTGTATATGTGGGTGGATGACCGTGTGTGTGTGCATGAGTGTACGTGTGTGCAGGCATGCGTGAGTGTGCATGTGTGGGTGGGTGACTGCATGTGTGTGTGCATGCGTCTGTATGCATGTGTGAGTGTGCACATGTGGGTGGG
The DNA here is from genome assembly GCF_009828535.3 of Hylobates moloch. NCBI lineage: Eukaryota > Metazoa > Chordata > Mammalia > Primates > Hylobatidae > Hylobates > Hylobates moloch. The sequence continues at coordinate 237,876,711 of NW_026652276.1, read as the reverse complement.
TGACTGCATGTGAGTGTGCATGTGAATGTGCATGTGTTTGTATATGTGGGTGGATGACCGTGTATGTGTGCATGCATGCATGCATGAGTGTGCGTGTGTGCAGGCATGTGTGTGTGCATGTGTGTGCAGGCATGTGAGTGTGCATGTGTGGGTGGGTGACTGCATGTGTGTGCATGTGTGTGTGCACATGTGGGTGAGTGACTGCATGTGTGGGTGCATATGAGTGCATGTGTGCACATGTGGATGGATGACTGCATGCGGGTGTGGGTGTGCATGCATGAGTATGCATGTGTGCATGCATGTGTGTGCATGTGTGAATGCATGTGTGTGTGTGCAGGCATGTGTGAGTGTACATGTGTGGGTGAGTGACTTCGTGTCTGTGCATGTGTGTGTACGTGTGTGTGCCTGTGTGAGTGGATGACTGCATGTGTGTATGTGCATGTGTGTGCGTGTGTGAGTGTGCATGTGTGTGCATGCATGTGTGCGTGCCTCGGGTGGGAGTGGAGTGGGTCACTTGCGCAGAGTCCTGTTTTCTTTTATAGACGCGCCCTCCTGTGGTCACTGAAAATATTGCACTGTAAAATGCCATCTCTGCCCTGCATCCTGTGTTTCTGTCGCTGTTTTTCTGCGTGAAGCATTTGGAGTCTCACGTGAATAAATAAAAGTTCCCACGAAGCTACACAGACATATGAAATTTTTTCATAAAATACTTTATTTGGGGTTTTGAAAGTTGGGATGCCTCGGTACTGATGCACAGGCACACCTTCTAAACTGAATTTCTAAAGCGGGGCGCCCGCGTGCCCAGGGGCTCCTCACACCGCCAGGAGGACAGAGCCAAAGTGGAGTAAGGTGTGGGCGGGGCCGGCTCCCTCATGAGGCTCAGGATGGACAGTCCTTCCTGCCTCTCCCAGCTTCCGGCAGCTCCAGGCATCCCTGGGCTTGTGGCCACACTCCTCCCACCTCTGCCTCCGTCTCCACGCGGCCTCCCTCCCCGTCCAGGTCTCAAGTCTCCCTCCCCCTTCTCCTCTAAGGACGGCTGTCGTTGGGTTTCGCTGGCATTCTCAGTCCAGGATGACCTCCTCTCCAGGCCTTAACTTGTTACATCTGCAAAGATGGCCTCCCGGGCAGGCACGCTCACGGGTTCCAGGGGTCAGCAGGTGGGCATGTCTTCAGGGATCACCATTACCCTGCACAGGACTTGGGGATCTCAGGGGGGCTGGAGGGTGTGGGCGTCCATGAGACAGGCAGGCTGGGCCGGGCCATTCGCACTCTCCGTGTGGGTGATGGGCTGCAGGACGCCTCTGTGGCTGACTGAAAGTGAGGTCCTCGGCCCAAACTCGGACAACGCTGACCTCAGAGCTTCCCTGCAGAGCAGCCCCGTCCCTCCAGCAGCCTCTGCGAGGACTCAGGGCTGTGGGGTCTGGTTTTCTCTCCTCACCTCACACCTGCCGTGGGCATCTGCTGTGCCTGACAGGTGACAACGAGGTCAGCCTGCCCTGGAGAGGGCGGAGCAGCCAGTAGCAGGAACCACTGAGAGGCAGGGAGCGCTGAGAGGGTGGTGGTCTGTCCTTCTTTGGAGATTCATGGGCTGCTCTCTCCCCACTTTGCACTGGCTCATGGCTCTGGGGGTTCAGAGCTGTCTGGTCCCCAAGTCCTGGTCCCAGGGGGATGAGGGACAAGAAAAGATGGACACAGCTATGTCCCAACCGCAACAAAACCACTCCAGGGCAGATGCACACCTGAGGTCCCACGGCCTCTTGAAGCCAAAGAGGGCCGAAAGGGAACAGGTGATCCCATCAGGTGACAGGTGACCTCAGATGACAGGTGGCCCATCAGTGACAGGTAATCTTGGGTGACAGGTGGCCCTTCAGGTGTAGGTGATCTTGTCGGGTGACAGGTGACCTGTGCGACAAGAAAGACAGACGTTGGCAGTCCCACAGCAGCTGCCCCTTCCTTGTGGGAAGGCCTCTGTCCCGCCGTGGGCAGGTCTATGCAGACTCACCCCAAAGGCCAAGGGAGCCGAGAGGTCGAACAGAAGGGCTGACAGACCCAGCTCCTCAGACAAACACTTCACAGGGACTTGGGAAAGGAATCAATGTCTCCGGTGGCCGCAAACAGTGGCACCCGCACCCGCTCCAGGAAGTGTCTTTTGTGCACACGTGTTTAAGGTGGGACGCATGCAGCTGGCCATGTCTGACTCTCTTGGGAAACTCATGACCGCTGGGGAGTGTGACAGGCATTCTTCCCAGGGCGTCTGTGCTATAGGAACACCTCAGTATGTGGGCGCCCAATGCCGGTCATGGCAACGGTCTCGCTTCAAGACAGAGTCCCGTGGGCCATGCAGCAACCTCGCTGCCCCAAGGCTTGAGCTCTGTCACACTCAGCTGAGCTCCAGGGAGCAGCTCTCTCTGTCCATTGGCTGCGTTTCTGCCACAGCAGGAGGGGGCGCTCCCAGGGTGTGGCTGCCACCACTCAGCATGGACAGTGGTCCCAGGGTGAGCCCATCGCTGGCCACTGTGGCTCACTCCACAGGCAGCACAAGGGGTGAAGTGTGGGGAAGAAGCCGCCCATTCACACCCGGGCTTGCTTCACCTCTTCCTGCTGCATGCAAAATTCTCCCTCCCACAAATTCACCTCCAACCCACAAGCCCACCCCGGGCTCAGGCCACTCTCGTCCAGACAGCCTGCCCGCCTCCACCCACCGACACCCATTCAGGAAGCTCCCTGATCCTTCTCTCCGTCCTGGGAAGGTCCAAGCTGAGCTTGTTCAGCATGTGGCCCTCCCCTCCACTGGCCTGTGGGGGGCTGACAAGGGTGGGTTGGAGGTGACTGATTCTGCCTTTCCCCTCTGCAGGGCAGGATGACAATGTATATGGCTCTCTGTCCCCAACGTGCCAGCAATGGACACACAGATGAATGAATGGGATGGACGGGCAGGTGGGCAGACAGATAGACGGATGGAAGGAGGGACGAATGGATGAACAAATGGATGGACAGATGGACAGATGGATGGGTAGGTGGATGGATGGGTGGATGGGTGAGTGGGTGGATGGGTGGGTGTATGGATGGACAGATGGATGAACAGACAGATGGACAGGTGGATAAATGGATGTATGAACTGATAGATGGAGAGATGGACAAATGGATGGGTGGATGGGTGAAAGGGTGGACGGCTGGATGGGTGGACAGGTGGGTAGGTGGGTGGGTGGATGGATGGATGATGAATGAACAGACAGATGGACAAGTGGATAGATGGATGGATGAACTGATGGATGAACAGATGGACAAATGGATGGGAGGATTGGTGGATGGGTGGGTGGGTGAGTGGATGGATGGGTGGATGGATGGACAGATGGACAGGTGGATAGATGGATGAACTGATGGATGAACAGACAAATGGATGGGTGGATGGGTGGGTGGGGGGATGGATGGGTGGATGCATAGATGGGTGGATGGGAGGATGGGTGGATGGGTGGGTGGGTGGATGGATGGATAGATGGATGGACAGGTGAATGAACAAATGACCAAACGTTATATTTACACACTGCCCTTAGGCCAGGTCTGTTTGTGTGTAACCAGGCCAAACAGGAATATGATTTTCTGGAGGAGTCCCATGAGGGGCTCATGAGCATGTTAAGTCAGCCTCCTCTACCCGGTACAAGCTCCCCCAGCTACACAGCAGGTCCACCGTCCCCTGTGTGGGACAGGGGTTGCCCCCATTCCCAAAACTTGGACCCTAAGGGTTGGTCCTCCCCGAGGGGAGATCCTGGGAGCTGAAGAAGCCTGGCCCACTGCCCACGGTGCCTCCGCCCAGCCATGCACCCCCAGGAAGCTGGCAGCAGGCCAGCCACATCCATCCTGGGAAGGTCCAAACTGAGCGGCTTTAGCATGTGGTCCTCCTCTCGCCCTGTCTAATTCACTGTAATATCACATAAGCAGCCTGTTGAGCTGGCAGCTGTGTGAAGTTTTAACTAAGCTGAGAACGGGGCTCAGTCAGCCACAATTTAAGCTCTGGCCACAGCGTGCCAAGCAGTCTGGACTGCAGGATCTGTGAGCCCAGATGTTCAGAAGCTCACCCTGCTCAGTGTCCTCAAATGAACCAGTGGCCCCTCCTTTATGTGGCCAATGGCAGCGAACCCAGAAAGAGCCCAAGGAAGGACAGCTTCTGTTGGTCATCTGGAAACTGGGCCTGTGGTTCCGTGAGCCTGAGGCGACCCTGGGAGCTGTGAGCCCTTCCCAAAGGGTCTGGATGCCTCTGGGCCCTGACAGCAAACAGAACTCCCAGTCCCAGCACCGACAGCCACGCTCCCGCTGTTGTTATGGGGTGCACCGTGCCCCTCCTCGTGGCCCCCGGCTCTCACACGAGCTAGACCTTGATCAGCACCCCAGAATTACTCCATGAGCTCTGGAAGACTCTGCAAGATAACCGCACGCCTCACAATCACCAGTATTGTCATCCCTGCGGGCAGATTTCCCAGTGAGACTTGGGGATGTCCTGGGATGTCCCTCCAAGGTGCAGAGAGCACCCAGGGAACCTGGCCTCCCGCCCCAGCTGCGGCCACTTCAGGCACCAGCAATCCAGGTCCCTCCAGAGGGGTCCCCGGGGGCAGAGCCTCACCCGCAGGGTCCAAGGTGTTTCCCTCTGCGGACTGGAGGTGAGACTGCCCACAGGCTCCCTCCATGAGACATGAACCAGGCCCACGTTGGGACTTGGGGGAGCCTGAAACGCAGGCTGGGCTCCGCGGGTGGACCCCATGGGCAGAGAGGGAAGCGTCCCCACATCGCGTCCTGCCCTGAGGCCCAGGACAGTAGGAATAGTTCTGGTCTCCCCAGCAGACTCTGGCCCAAGGGACTTGGAGAAGACCTGGCCACCAGGCCCCAGCGAGATGTCCCAGCCTCTCCTTTGAGGGCCTAGCAGGTGCAGCCCTGCCTCACACGCCTGGTGACAGCTGCCTTCACCAAGGAGAAGGCTATGGGCTTCGGTGGAGCCGACGCCTCACACAGCAGAGGTGCAGAGAGGGAGCCCCTCCAGCCCCTCCCTCATTCCCAGCCACAGCCACTGACACCATCCTCCGAGGATAGCCTACCCCAGCACCGCAGCCCCACTGGGCGCCCACTCCCCAGGGGTGCAGGAGCCTGGCCTGACTCCATGCGGGTCACAGTCACCACATCCCAGCTCCCACGAGGCTCCCACACGGCTCCCAGGCCATCCTGTGCCATGGAGGCTGCTGGGCACCTGGGCCCTGTCGTGCCCTGGGTGGCACCATGCTTTTGTCCCTCCTCCCTCCTCAACTGGGAGTCAGCCCCCAGCATAGCCGCTGGCCCCTCACAGCTCCCCTCACGGGGTCCCTCCAGCCCCATGCCCCATGTGGTGAGCCCAGGGTTCTGGGATAGCCCCTTCGTCCCTCCTCCCTCTGCTGGGGACACCCCTCCCACAGCCCCTGATGTGAACACCCACGCCTCTGTGCCCGGGCTGGACACTGACCACTCACTCTGCTCAGCCGGGTCCTGGGCCCCCCTCACCTCAGCAGCCCCTGGGGGTCCCCAGGCCTCCTCCCCTGGCAGGGAGCCAGTCAGGGGGCACCCCAGGCCTCGGCGGAGATGCCAGGTAGTTCACGGCCAGACCCTGACGGAGATCCGGGACAGGTCCACCCAGGCGGGTCCCCAAAGCAAACTGCACCACGCACACATGGTGGCTTCTGTGGAGGGAAAGGATGACTCGATTTTTTAAAGGTGTGTTTTCCGGCCGGGCAAGGTGGCTCACACCTGTAATCCCAGCACTTTAGGAGGCCGAGGCAGGTGGATCATTTGAGGTCAGGAATTCAAGACCAGCCTGGCAAACATGGTGAAACCCCATCTCTACTAAAATACAAAAATTAGTCAGGCATGGTGATGCATGCCTGTAATCCCAGCTACTCAGGAGGCTGAGACATGAGAATAGCTTGAACCTGGGAGGCGGAGCTTGCAGTGAGCCAAGATCACACAACTGCACTCCAGCCTGGGTGACAGAGCGAGACTGCCTAAAAACAAAACATGGTGCGGTGGCTCACACCTGTAATCCCAGCACTTTGGGAGGCCAAGACGGGCGGATCACGAGGTCAGGAGATCGAGACCATCCTGGCCAACACGGTGAAACCCCGTTTCTACAAAAAATACAAAAAAATAGCCGGGCTTGGTGGCAGCCGCCTATAGTCCCAGCTACTTGGGAGGCTGAGGCAGGAGAATGGCATGAACCCGGGAGACAGAGTTTGCAGTGAGCCGAGATCGCGCCACTGCACTCCAGCCTGGGCGACAGAGCGAGACTGGGACTCCAAAAACAAAAAACAAAACAAAAAAAAACGTGTTTTCCACAGCAGGTTTGAATGTGGGTCAAAACACCTCTTAAAATCCTCCATTATGATAGTTATTTACTCAAATAAAAGCCGCATGAGGCAAGATTGGGCGTTTTGCAGGGAGGAGGCAGGCCAGGGGAAGGGGTGCGTTCCCCCGGAGACGCCGTCAGCAAGCTGGAGATGCGCAGTGAGGCGGCCCAGCGTCCGCCACCCACAGGAAGCCCTGGAGTGCTCCGGCCAGCTCTGCACCCCCACCCTGCGTGAGCCCCCCACGACTGCCTGCATGACTGTGGGAGCCCCGGGGAGACCTGTCCCTGCCGGGCCCGGGAACGAGGGTGGTGGGGGCCCAGGGACCTCATGGCCATCCCAGCCCCCCGTCTGCCACTGTGCGAACTGGTCGCCAGGCATCAGTCATGGAAGCCAGCGCAGACGTGAAGGCAAGAGGACGCCTGGGGGCTAGTCCAGTCACAGGAGGGAAGGGGCGGCCTCGAAGCCAGGCAGAGGGGGAACCCACACAGTCGCTTCCAAGACTGCGCCCCAGCTCGGCTTCTGGCGGGGGCTGCCCAGCTGAGTACCAGACCCCTGGGACCTGTGCTGCCCCTATGGGGTCCAGACCATGCCACCATCCTTCCCACGACATCCAGGAAGCTCCACCCTTGATGGGCCCTGAGGGACGAAGGCCAGTCCCTGCTGCCAGCCAGGTGCCCCACCTCGCTCTCCCTCCTTGCCCAGCCGTGTCCTCGGGCCGTGTCCGTCTGCTCCAGGTGACCGGCCTGGCCTCCTTGTCCCTGCTTGCCGCCAGCTGGGAGGGGGGTGCCGGGTCCCAAGACAGCTCCTGGGCCCCTTCCCTACAGAGAGGTTCGTCCCCACCACCCGCCTCTTCCTCTCGGGCCAACCTTGACCGCTGCCTGAGGCCCCAACACTCTTGGTCAGGAGAACCCGGAGGTGAAGGAACCTGGAGGAGGCTGAGGTCATGCCCAGGGGAGCGGCATGGAGGGGCGGGCCGTGGGCAGCCAGATGAGCACCAGACTCTCACCCGCGGAGGAGGCGACGGGAGCCTGTCCCTGCACTCTCAGTTCTGTCGTCCATTGCTCTGTCTGGGGGCTGTTAGTTACACAACTCTCGGCTAAGCCTCATCTTTTTATTTTTTAATAATTTTGTATTGTGGCAAAATACATGTAATAGGAAATGTACCATTTTCCCCATTCCTAAGTGCACAAGTTAGTTCCATGGTGTGAAGAGCTGCTTGGTGTCCGTCACCATCATCCATCTCCAGAACTTCCCATTCCCTAAACTGAAACTCTGTCCCCAGTAAACCAACTCCCCAGCCCCTCCCCAACCCCTGGCACCCCCCATTCGACTTTCTGCCTCTAGGAATCTGACGGCCGTGGGACTCCCTGTGAGCACAAGGACACAGCGCTCATCCTTTCCTGACCGGCGGGTCTCACAGTGTCCACAGGGCTGGTCCACGGGCAGCACTTCAGAACCCGTCCTCTGGAGGGCTGGACGCAGCCCCACTGCACAGGGAGCACGTCCATCTCTCCACCCACACACGGGATCCACTCCCTCCCCAGCTGCCGTGGCCAGTGCCGCTGTGAGCACGCGAGCGCAAACATCCGGCTAAATTGAGCCTCACAGCAGCCTATATATTCCCCAAAATAAGAAGGAAAAAAAGTATTATTACGAAAAAGAAAGGCGAAAGTGAGCCGGCACTCACCCAGCCCAACCTACCCTCACCCGGGCTCCGCCCACGCCCCCACCTCTGTCCAACAGACAGGAGCAGCCCTGGGAAGCCCTGGCCCCACAGCATCTGTGGGTAGGCCCGGGACACTGCACCCAGGCGGGGCCCAGACGGGGGAGCCCTCTGCCGTCTGCCTCTGCCTCCTGCCTGATCCACGTGAACGCAGGGAGAAGCACAGTGGCTCAGAACAGGGACAGGGCACCTCCCAGGGAGAGGGCAGAGGCAGGAGAGTGGCAGATGCCACGTGCTGCTCCCAAGCAAGTGGGTGGAGGGGCCGGGGCTCTGTAGGTCCGGGTGTCCAGAAGTCACCTGCCAGCCGGGCTCTCCCTGCAGCACCCTCAAGGGAGGCCTAGGGGCGAAGCAGGCTGGACCCCACAGCAGAGGCGGGCACAATACTAACTGGGCTGCCTGGGACCCACGCGCCAGTCAGCCAGGCCCCTCTGGGCTCACGGGGGGGCTCCATGCTCCTGAGTCTACTTCACAGGCAACAGGGGTGGCCTTCACCCCTCTTCTCTGCAAAGCCCACTGCCCTTCACCGCCTCCCCCTGCCCTGGGCCAGCAGGTGCTTGGGCCAGTCTAGGGCAGAGAGGCTCCCGGGGTGTCTGGGTGAGCGCTGCCCGTGTATGGGTGGAGCCTGAGCTCGGGGCGCTCAGGTAAGGGTGGAACCCAGGCGCACCCTCCCCCAGCTCAGGGCAGGGTCTCAGGACAGACTGCTGACCTGGGGTCCCACCGTGCATGCATCTACCTCAGGCTCTTCCCTCCACCCTCCGGGATGAAAGTCCTCAGGGTTGCTGACACTCCCCTTGGCCTCCAGCCTCGGGGTTCCTGGGGTGGACCCAGATACCCGCCTCATTAGGAGGCAGCGTTGTGGAGAGAAGTGGAGAACAGGCATCAGTGTGGATCTTTGTTTGTTTGTTTTGGAGACAAGGCTCACGGTGTCTCCCACGCGGGAGTGCAGTGGCACGGGTGAGACTCACTGCAGCCTTGAACTCCTGGTCTCAGGGGATCCTCCCGCAGTGCTGGGATGACAGGCACCAGCCACCTCTCCCGGCCTAGGCGTGGATCTGAAGCTGCAGGTCAGGTCTCTCTTCTCCCTGAATTTGGGTTTTGTAAACCAGGCACCACCTGCCCGGCTCTGGGAGGCAGCCCTGGTCCCTGCCTGCTTCCTGCCCAGGTGAACGGTAGGCTGGGCTGCACCTCCCCTGGCTGGGGGGTTCTGGCCCTGGGTTTTGCACCTACACAGGACAGCAGTGACAGTGGCAGCGCCCCAGAGCAAGGCTCCTCCTGTGTCATCCAACGGCCAGCACCTTACATGCGGCACCCCGCTCTGTCCTCTCCTCAGAAGAAACGAAGTCAGCATGGGGAGAAACCCAGGACCGCCCAGGGACGGCGAGGGCCTGCTCTTGAGGAGTCTCCAGGGCGTCACCGCCCCCTGGCCTGGGCACAGAACAGCAGCACCTCGCCAGGAACACTCAAACCCCAGCGACGAGGGGCCCAAGGCACCCAAACGTGGGAAGTCCATCTTTCCCGGGCTGCTCCCATCCCCAAATAACCTCCCGGAATCCCACGGGTGCTCACCCCGCCCAACTCTCCCCACGCCTGCGTGCCAGGACAGCGTCTGGAGCCCAGCCCCTTGGCGCCCTCGCCCTCTGAGATGCCCAACAGCCCTGCAGCCATGTGAGTGGCCTCGTCAGGACACACAGGGCCCCCACACAGCGCCAGGCCATGTCCATGCCTCACCTGCCAAGAACCACGGCTGTGGCCCTTCCTCAGTGCAACCAAAGGGCTCGCCTGGGAGGGTTCCAGATGCAATAAAAAACTGTTTTGCCAAATAAAAAGAACTGTCAGAAACCTCTAAAATATGAATCTAGGGACGCCTTCCAGGGACCCTGCTCTGTCCACAGCCAGTGTGGGCTGCAGTGGAGCTGCCCCGACCAACCCCCTGCAGAGTGGGGAAGTCTAAGGGATGGAAGGCAGGGCCCCTCTTAAGGACCAGGGCAGGCAGGGGGAGGAGTGTGTGGGGAGGAGCTCGCAGGGATGAGCCCATGGGGATGAGAGATCGTGGGGAGGATGAGTGCAGGTGGGTAGAAGCTCGCAGGCATGAGCGCTCATCTGACCTTTGACCTGGCCATCCCACTTCTGGGAATCCGCCCCAAAGACAACAGACAAGTCCAGGAAGGGACCCTGTAGGAACAAGAACCTCCTCAGAAGCAGCAAAAAAATAAATAAAACAGGATTTCCGCCCACAGGAAGTCAACCCGCAGGAGTAAGAACGGCACTTGGCTGTGATAAATTCATCTCGGTACAAAGGAATTCCATGCCACGAAAATATTCATGGAAGTCTCTATTTCCTGATGCGAAGTCTTTCCAGCAGATCGCTGGGTAAAGCACAGACTGCTGTGTGTCCACCAAGACAAGGTCTCCAGGTGGCAGGGATCTTTTCTTTGCTTTCGTATCTGCGTTTCTGGTTTTTCTACCAATGATCATGTATTCCCTGTATGTTGATTTTACTTCCAAAATTTAGAAATAAAATATTTAAAGTTAATAAAGTGAGTGGCTCTTCTCCGAGCGGACGGTGACCTGCTCCTTCGACTGCTCCCTGGTGGCACGGCTTTCTCTTGGGGCTTGGCCCTCAATGTACTCCAGTTAATTGATACTTTTGATATGGGGTAGAAGGTGCATTTCAGTTTAACCAAATGCCCAGTCAATAAGGGAAGACTTTTTTTTTTAGATAGGGTCTCACCCTGTTGCCTAGGCTGGAGCACAGTGTCATGACCACAGCTAGGTGTACATGATCCTCCCACCTCAGCCTCCGAGTAGCTGAGGCTACAGGCCTGTGCCACCACACCCAGCCAACTTTTTTATGTTTTTTTGTAGAGACAGGGTCTCACTCACTTGCCCAGGCTGGTCTGGAACTCCTGGGCGCAAGGGATCCTCCTGCCTCAGCCTCCCAAAGTGCTGGGATGACAGGCATAAGCCACCGTGCTCAACTCGGGAAGGCTTCTTTTCTGAAGACAGCAAGCTGATAAAGGCAGGATGAGTAACAGGATGAGGAGGCTGGCGTTCTGCAGCCACTCACGAATGGTAACCCCAGATGCTGCTGCACAGCAAGGCAGCGGGAGATGAACGAGCTACCAGTCTCCGAGAGTGGAAGGGCCAACACAGAGGCGAGAGACCCTCCGCGCCCTGGAGGAGCATGGCCCCAGCACCCCTACGGTGACTGCACTCAGCGTCTCCAGCAGGACCGCCAGGTGCACACGGGGCTCCCGCCGCACAGGAGGTTGCCCACATCTCCTGCCCCACACACGGGTTGTGCTGGGCCGAGATGTGTGACTGCAGGTCCTCCGGCCCCCAGGCCTGACGCCTCTCAGGAGCACAGGGGGCAGAGGATCCAGGTAAGCAACTCAGGGAGGGCAGGGGCAGGTCCGGAATGCGGCAGCTCTGCCGGTGAGGCGCACCGCCCTCCAGACGCCCAGGAATGAAAAGCAAAGGCGGGAGTGAAGGATCGCTTCATGTTTAAATATTATGTAATTAAGTTATAAATAAAAGTAACTTTTGTTTATGTTTAATGTATTGAAATGGAAGGAAAAACAAATGGCAATGAAAGCCCATTCGGACTCCCCTGAGAGCGCCTTGTTTGTGAATTTTGCTTTGGAACCATGCACATGTTTACAGCAAACATTTCTTAAATCCTAGACGTTGAAAGTAAAAGGAAATAAATGAAGCTAAGGGTCTACGGAGTTGCTGGCTTAGCCACACCAACAGGGATTATCTCAAGATTTACACATCCCAGTGTCATGGCCTGAGAAGAACCATGGGGCTGGGCGCGGGGGCTCACCCCTGTAATCCCAGCACTGGGAGGCCGAGGCGGGTAGATCACCTGAGGTCAGGAGTTCAAGACCAGCCTGGCCAACGTGGCAAAACTCCATCTCTACTAAAAATACAAAAATTAGCTGGGCGTGGTGGTGCATGCCTGGGAGGCTAAGACAGGAGAATCGGTTGAACTGGGAGACAGAGGTTGCAGTGAGTGGAGATCACGCCATTGCACTTTAGCCTGGGCAACAGAGCGAGACTCCGTCTCAAAAAAAACAAAAAAACATGATGGGGATAGGATGCAGATACACAAGAGGGGTGGGCGCTGTGCACCTCTGGGCCAGGGGGAGGGAGTCATTTCTACAGTTACCTGTTCCACACACACAGTTTGGGCATTAAGATCTTTCATAATAAAAGAGACCTAATACACATGACAACTAAATGCAATGTGTAGTCTTGACTGAAGTCTAGTTTAAAAACATTACAGGCCGGGGAGACTGATTTGAGTAACAATGAAACTCCAGTCTCCTGCAAAAAAACAAAAACAAACAAAAAAATTACGGGCCAGGCACAGTGGTTCACGCCTGTAATCTCAATACTTTGGGAGGCTGAGGCAGGCAGATTGCTTGAGCTCAGGAGTTTGAGACCAGCCTGGATGATACGGTGAAACCCTGTCTCTATAAAAAATTTCAAAATTAGCCAGGCATGGTGGCAAATCTGTAGCCCCAGCGTCTTGGGAGGCTGAGGTGGGAGTATCGCTCGAGTCCAGGAGATCAAGGTACAGTGTGCTATGACTGAACCACTGCACTCCAGCCTGGGTGCCAAAGCCAGACTCTGCCTCAAAAAAGAAAAGAATAAAACTAAATAGTTTCTGAAAATGGACTGGGAAGTAGCTGGCATGGGGGAATTACTAATTTTCTGAGGTGTGATAACGGTGCCACGGCTCTCCCGCCTAGGTGACAGAGACTCCATTGCAAAAAAACAAACACAAACAAAACGTGTTAAACGCAGGTGTGGTTATTCACATCATGGTCCCACTTTTCCAGGCCTCCGAACAAAAGAGCAGAGAGCTCTCCCTGGTGACGGCGCCATGTCCTGGTTCTGATTCTGTCTCCAGCTGTGCAACCCGCATGAGGGAAGGCACATGGGACCCCAGGTTAGGGTTAGGGTGTGAATGTTTCAGGATGTTTAAATGTATTTACTTACGGAAAGTGGGTTCTGCAGCCCTTCGTGCCCCTGACAAAAGTGAACGGCGTACAGGGTGGCCCTGGGGTTGGCAGTGGGGTGGCCAGGAAGCCCCATTGTGGTCCTGACACCCCCAGGACCCCCCACCCCAGTCCCACAACTGCAGTCCCTGCCACACTGTCCACAGCCCCCCTGCCTCCCACCTACCAGCATCTCACTGCCTTCCCCATCCCCCGCAGGGCCCCCAGTGCTTGGGACGTCACAAAGGTGATGACAGGTGCCACACTCCCCCTTACCATCATCTCAGCAGCTGCCGAGCACACCCAGGGACCGGGCTCCCTCTCCACCCCCTCAGCAGATGCTGGCATAAGCTGCCATGGGCTCTGTCTGCACAATGGCACTCCTGAACACGCCCTAGGGGGATGGGGCAGTGGGCACAGGGGTTGGGTAGACCCCAACAGCCCTCCTCACCTGAGAAGCAGATATCTACCTGCTGGCCATGCACCTGCCGGGCTCCATGGACACCAGCTCCCTCTTCCTCCTGGGGTTGGGGTCTCTCCCTCTCAGCGATGGGAGGACCCACCGGTGACATAAGCTGACCCGGCAGCCAGGCCGTGTGAAGACGGGGCTCTGGCCGCTTTGCCGAGAGCCTGTCTTGTGTGTGGCCTGGCTTGTCTGGAAGGCGCTCGAGGCTCTGTCCACGTTCCCTAGCTGTGTCCCTGCTGAGGCAGCCGGGCCACGCTCCTGGGACGCCCTGAGGGTCAAGTGAGCAGGGTTGAGGGCACAACAGTCACCTCTAAACCTGTCGAACCACCTGCCTCCCTCGCCACAAGCTCAGCAGCAGATTCTGGGATCTGAGCGGTTGAGAAGGACTAATCTTGTTTTAAAAACACCCCCGACCCCAGCCTGCAAGGCGACTTACTGCACCACCTTCTCCTGTCACCAGGAAGGCCGGACGCCAGGACGTCAGCACTGAGTGCATGTCTGGCCCTGTCTTGGTCGCCGGCAGAGCCAGGGTGAGTCGACGAGGTTTTCCTCTCGGGACCCTCAATATCTCCTGCGAAGGCTGCGGGAGTTTCCACCTCATGTGTGCGTTCCACCTCGCAAGAGGCAGTTTCCACCTCATCTGTGCATTGGGGCGTTAGTTTGTTGTTGTTGTTGTTTTGAGACGGAGTCTCGCTCTCTCTCCCAGGCTGGAGTGCAGTGGCGCAATCTGGACTCACTGCAAGCTCCGCCTCCCGGGTTCACGCCATTCTCCTGCCTCAGCCTCCCGAGGAGCTGGGACTACAGGCGCCCGCCACCACGCCCGGCTAATTTTTTGTGTTTTTTAGTAGAGATGGGGTTTCACCGTGTTAGCCAGGATGGTCTGGATCTCCTGACCTCATGATCCACCCACTTCGGCCTCCCAAAGTGCTGGGATTACAGGCGTGAGCCACCGCGCCCGGCCTTTTTTTTTTCCTGAGATGGAGTCTCGTTCTGTCTCCCAGGCTAGAGTGCAGTGGTGTGATCTTGGCTCACTGCAAGCTCCGCCTCCCTGGTTCAAGAAATTCTCCTGCCTCAGCCTCCCGAGTAGCTGGGATTGTAGGCGTGTGCCACCACACCCGGCTAATTTTTTGTATTTTTAGTAGAGATGGGGTTTCACCATATTGGCCAGGCTAGTCTTGAACTCCTGACCTCAGGTGATCTGCCCACCTTGCCCTCCCAAAGTGCTGGGATTACGGGTGTGAGCCACTTTGCCCAGCTGGGGATGTTAGCTTTAAAGTCATGTTTTTACCTTACAGTGACGCATTTCAGAAGCAAGCCTTCTGCCTGCAAAACACCACTTTATCCTTCATAATTATAATGTTGAAGAACTGCTTTTATTTTTAATCAGTCTTAACAGTGCAACTTACTGGCGCTTACAAAGGACGGCAGGCAAGCTGTATTCAATATGCTTATGTTTTATTTATGTAGGTGGCACGTGTTTAGGGTTACATTGTCCACAGAAAGCATCAAATACCCACCCCTCTCCCCACCAAAACCAAATAAACAAAGACAACTCTTTGGCAAAGTTGTGTTAAATAAAATCACAGGTCACACTTGTTTCTGGATCCCAAGCCTGGGTCACTGCTACATGGATTGCGCCAAAACATTCCCAGCTTCAACACTGCTAGATTAAAATTGCTGGCATTTTAAAATCACATCAAAGCTTTTCACAATGCCCTCAAGTCCAAGAGGACAAAGGAGAAAGCAACATGAACAGCAGATCCTCATGTGAAAGGGAAGGGAAGTCACTGAGAGGGAGCATGCAGGGAAGAAGTCAAGGCAGCCCTGAAATTCTACTCCGTGCTCAATAAAAACAAAAAGTGAAGAAGCAATACATCATGCAAATGAAATAATGTCCGGAAGTGGGCACATCTCGTTAGAATGAAGTGACTTTCCGAAGGAGTCAATGTTCGCGAACCGAAACATTAGTTCAACCTCCTTGCGCCGTCTCTGGGTGTTTTGCGCATGTGTAAATACCGGCCCGTTTTCCCCAGCACAGCCCTAGCCCATGGACACTAGGGAGCGTGCCGCTGAGCAAAAAATTTTTGCTAAAAATAGTTAGCAAAAATCCAAGAAAAAAATATGGAATCTAGCAAAACCTACACCATATTTGAAGTTGAATTTGCACTACCTGCAGAGGATGAAAATTAAAAGAGTAAACAGAAGGAATGATTTTACATCTGATGTGATTCACGACAGCCTTCTATTCGTGTGGCTGGATTGCTCTGAGGAAAAGGTGCCCTGATGGGCAGGATTCAATGTGTCACTTGCAATATTCTCTAAGTTACACTCTACTGAATTACCTTCTAATTCCAAACACTACACCGCCACAGAAAGCCTCGTTTCATGAATGTTACTCAGTTAGCTAGAAATATTCCAGCAGCATGCGGAGTGGTGGAGTAGCCGAAAAGAATGAAGAGGATCCGGAAGCACTAGAGGAAAATGCTAGCAGATTGAGAGCTGGAGAGAAGCAGAGAGTCGCGGCCGCATCCCAAACGTCTATCCCCGCCACCCGTGCCGTCAGCCCCGTCTCCTGACCCTGCTCTGACTGATCCGTGATTGCATAATCCTGCCGAGCGAGTGTGGCCTCGAGACAGTCCTGACCGACGCTGCTACCTAGCGCGTGTGCACGACCGCATGCCGAGCACGGTGGAGCGCCAGCGTCTGGGGTGCACCGCGTGCCTCAAATCCAGTCTAGTGATTGCCTTTGGTCGACTTCTTCTTCTTCGACTCCTCTCTCTGCTTCTGCTTCTTCCTCTTGCCACCTTCTTTCAATCCTAAGGAAACACGGCTTGTAAAACACTGTGCGGAACAGCACTGCTTCCCCAGCAAGAGCCAAATATGTTTTCTAAATATCTCCCCATGTTAAGAACAAAAAGCAACAAAATGAAGTCGTCTATCTTGGCCACACCTAAACCTCAAAATGGGCGCTGACTTTCCAAGGTGCACGTTGAGAACTGCTCACACTTCCCAGAGAGCTTCACCACCCTGCAGAGAAGTGAGGACTCCCACCTACCCGAGTTCCGCCCAGCGGCAGAGCTAGAAGCCCACCCTGGGCACGGCTGCACCTCAGTCCCGAAACCCCGCCCTGGGCTCTCCTTCAGAACACACACTGGGCCTGTGCAAAGGCGTGCCCACCTGTGGGGAGGGTGTCCACAGGTGTCTCCTCCGCTTCCCCCGCTGGCCACAGTGCAGCCTTTCTGCAGGCAAAGCCTTGGTGTGGACTGGCCTCACGTTTGCGGGCTCTGTGCCATCCAGCGTGAGAAAGTCCCATTTCTTATTGAGTAAAGTCTTTCATTTCCCTGTTGCTAAAGTCAACGGCTGACACTGACTGATCAGCTGAAGCGCACGGAGAAAGACGCCCACCCTCTGAACATCTGATCCAACGCGCCAGAAATAAACACCTCTGGATTCATTTCTGCAGAAGTTGTCTCGAACTCAGTGTGTGCCAACGTGGGTGCAGGAAACAGGCCTGATGTTGAATTTGGCCACAAATGTCAACATGACTGGGCACAGGGAACATGGCCAGCAGCAGGCAGGGCAGGCCTGGGTCCCACACGCACGGGCCCTCGACCTGCCAGAACTCTCCAAAGACCCACACAACTTCACATGGTGGCATCGGGCCTCACAGGGAGGAGCCAGCTCACAGCCCTCTCGGGGGCCTGAGGACCTGCCCACACTCAGGACTCGCCCCAGAGAATCACAATCATGGTGGGCCGGCCGCCGGGCTCCAATCAGATGCATTCCACACCCAGCTGAGGGGCCGCCACGCTGACCAACACGTCACACGTGCAAGTCCACTGAGTGTGGCTCACGCATGTCCTGGACCACAGTGGGGCAAACACATGTGGACTTTCAACTGTGCCGTGGCTCTCACCACTGAGCACTGCCTGGACCCCGACAGTTCTCCACGAGAGAGGGACAAGCCTGCAGATCCAGTCCATACCCCACCCACAACCACACCACACCACAACCACACCACACCACACCCGCCTGTGGCCGGTGCACAGTGGAGGCTGCCACCTTCCTTGCCAGCCGAGCGAGTCCTAACCGCCCTACGGGAGCAGCACGAGATGCACATTCTGTGAACCGCCAAGCTTTCCACATGCTGCATATTTAGAAAATGTGCCTCAAGTTACAGTTACGGAAAGAAAGAAAGAACAGAGAGAGAGGCCTGTGTGCCGCTGGCGGCTGCAGAGGCCGCTGAGTACCTGCTTCCAAAGCGGGGAGGCAGCTCTGCGGAAAACGCAGAGGAAAGGAAGCGGGAGGAAGCCAGGAGACCCCCGTCGCGAGGAGCCAGCTCTTGGAGGCTGTGTCCCTCAGGGGATCCTCGTGCCCCAGGACCCAAGGGACCCCGTGGGATGGGGGCGGGGTGAGGGGTCAGCACCGCCGGCGGTTCCTCCGCTTCAGCAAAGCAAACTTTACCAAGACCCCAGAACAAAGGGAGTCATAGGAACTCCTTTAAAGCAACTGCTGCCGCTGGTCCTTTATGAGTTAGGGACGGAAAGCCTGAGGTGACCACACTGCAGTCGCCCTCACCCCCCTGGGGCTGCCGGGATGGTGGGCAGGGGCGGGTCCGCTACAAGGAAACCACTTTCTGGTGTTCTTCAAAACTCCAATATTGCCGGGCGCGGTGGCTCATGCCTGTAATCCCAGTACTTTGGGAGGCTGAAGCAGGGGAATCACCTGAGGTCAGGAGTTCGAGACCAGCCAGTCCAACATGGAGAAACCACATCTCTACTAAAAATACAAAAATGAGCCAGACATGGTGGCGAGCGCCTGTAGTTCCAGCCACTCGGGAGGTGAGGCAGGAAAATCGCTGGAACCCTTGAGGCGGAGGTTGCAGTGAGCCGAGATCACGCCACTGCACTCCAGCCTGGGCAACAGAATGAGACTGTCTCAAAAAAAAAAAAAAAAAAAAAAAAAAGTCCAAAATTGAAGTGAGAAAAACAGAGCAGGCCTTCCTGTCACCTGAACCTCCTGCAAATCAGACATGGCCTTGGGCACTGGCTCGCGGGCTCTGGGCCTTCGTGGGACCGCCAGCCTCAGGCACAGTCCACAGAGGCATGCTCTCCCACCAGTGACTACTTAAAAACTTGTCCTGATAGAAAACGACTTCTGGGTTGGCCGGGCGCGGTGGCTCACGCCTGTAATCCCAGCACTTTGGGAGGCCAAGGCGGGCGGATCACGAGGTCAGAAGATCGAGACCATCCTGGCTAACACGGTGAAACCTCGTATCTACTAAAAATACAAAAAAAAATTAGCCGGGCGTGGTGGCGGGTGCCTGTAGTCCCAGCTACCCAGCTACTCGGGAGGCTGAGGCAGGGGAATGGTGTGAACCCGGGAGGTGGAGCTTGCAGTGAGCTGAGATCATGCCACTGCACTCCAGCCTGGGAGACAGAGCGAGACTCCGTTTCAAAAAAAAAAAAAAAGAAAACGACTTCTGGAAACGTTGAAAACCCTTAAGGACAAATACACAAATTAGTTTCATTAAAAAGATAAACTTCGAGCTGCTGAAGCTGAGGGCAGGGCTAGATCCCCATCTGCAGTTCTGAGAGCTCCATGTTGTGCTTCACAAAAAGGGAGACGTTCTACAGCGTTCCAGGGCAGGCTGCTTTCCTCAGCCAAAAAAATAAAGGACCTGCTTTATTCTTTCTTTCCTGTTCAGTCATTTTACTTTTCCTTTTTTCACAGTTACGTGTTCTTGATATTCCTAGCGTATGTGTGCAATTCACAAACACAAAACATCGCTCGGCCTTTCCAAAGCCTGAGTGAGTACCCGGTGGGTTCCCGGTGGTGCCTCTCCTCTGAACGAAGGCAGAGCGAGCGCGGCAAATGCCAGCCACGGGGACCCCGCACCACGCAGCAGGGACAGGTGCTCCCCGCCGACCCGCTGCTCCGCTGACTGGGATGGGGCACCCCCTGCACCCCGCGCTCCCCAACATTCCTGCTTCCACTGGCTGCACCCGTTGTCAATCACACCAGACACAAGGAGGGGAAATTCTCACAGAAGCAGTACGCTCGGTATTTTGAGGGGTGCATCTCAAGTGAGAGCTCATTTCCAGCCTAAAAAAATCATGCCCTAGAACCGCCCAGGCCTGGGGGCTGCACACCTGGCTGTGACTCCATGAGCGGAAGCTCGCTCACTCCTGGGAGCTCCGATAGGACCGGTCAGAAGGCTGGAGGCCAAAGCGGGGGCCATCAATACTGCCGGGTGGCTGGTCTCCTCACTGGATTCCTTTTACGGGAACTTTGCCCAGGACATGCAAATCCCGCAAAAAGATGACAGTGGGATCTTCCAGGCACCCAGAGGCCTGGCCGAGAGTCATGGGTTTTCTGTGACAAGGGGCTTCAGGGAAGGTGAGACCTTCAGTGATGCAGAAATGCAGCAAACCAGTATCCTGACTCAGGAGCCTGTGTTAGCGCTACAAAGTCCACTCGTCAGAACACCCAGCAGGCTGGAGCTGAGGGGTCTGCACCCGTGTGACTTTGTCACTCCCACACTAGCACGTGCCCTTGTCTGTAAACATGTACAGTTGTTCGGATTTGGTGGTGCAGGTGCTCTGATCCCTACACAGTGAGCGAGCCTGCAGGGGCAGAGGCTTGCTCAACCTCTTCCTTGTCACCCACCAGCGCCCTGACACCGGAGTTGGTGACTGAGTCGCAAATGGCCTCTGCAGAGAGCAAAACCACCCTGCTTTGCAATTTCACTCCAGTTCTGTCTCCAACTCTGCAGTGGTTTCTTGACTCATCCTTTGAGTCAGCTTTGTCATCTCTCACTAAGAACTTAAGTAAAAGTCTCCGACGTGTTCATTATATATTTGTATAAAAATCACGTCTTTAAATCTTTGATGGTTACTTTGGTGTCTTCAAGATCTCATGAAGTGATGTAAAAAAAGGAAAGGAAAGAGAGGAAAAGCCGCAGGACGGAAGATCCACAAAGAGGATCTGGGCAGAAACAAAAGCCATCGCTGGCCTCTTTGCTGTAAGGATTTGTGTTGAGCAGTCAACCAGTTTTCCCCCTCAGAAACGGTGTATGGCAGGGAAGCCGAGGGTACAAACTGGCAAAGCCGTGAGGCGTGGGGAGAACAGCGCCTGCCTGCCCATATCAGTCCCGCCCACAGCCACAGCCACAGGCGCTGACGGCCCGGGAGGAGAAGACCGGCCCAGTTCCCATATACAGGTGTGGCCTCGGGCCTGCGGTGGGTGCTGTTCCAGGAGCCTCACCACACTTTAAACATGGCTCCCCCCAGGGGCCCACACCTGCACACCACATTCTCGGGGCCTGGGAAATCACAAGGCCCCTGGCAGGCCAGGCTTCCGGTGGCCTCCTAACCCCAGTGGTTCAGGGACACCACAGCTACGACCCTGCTCTATCCTGCACTTTGCAAAGACCCATCGACAAACAGTGCGCCCTCCCTATGGCCATCAGACCCTTCAGTACCAGAAGCGCACAACAGACCCTGGGGAGCGTCCCCAATGCCCGCTCAGCGCAGGGATCCCGGGGAGCTTCCCCCACGCCCGCTCAGTGCAGGGATCCTGGGGAGCCTCCCCCACGCCCGCTCAGCCCGCTCAGTGCAGGGATCCTGGGAGCCTCCCCCACGCCCGCTCAGTGCAGGGATCCTGGGGAGCCTCCCCAACCCCACCCAGTGAAGGGGGAGTGCTTTCTGGGTGCATGCAGCCTGCAACTGCCTCTGTCTGTCACTCAATGACACAGCACAGACTCACACGGCAAAAGCGAGCGCAGCACGGCAGGTGGGCGGCCGGCTCGGGGGGCTGCCGTGCCCACCCACAGGCAGTACGTCCTGAGGCTCTCACGGCTGGGGGTGCACCTTCCGTCCTCCTCGGAAGCGTAACCGGCAACTGTGCTTCATCCGAGAAGGGCTGGAAGGGGCTAATTTTTCAATAGAAAGTTCCATGAAGGGAAAAGGAGAGACGCTCCCCCCTTCTTTTCATGTCCTGCTTAGACAGTGCTGTTCGGCCCAAGTCCACAGAAGTCACCTCACGACATCCGCTTCAGTGCCCCAAACCCAGAGATCAGCCATGCATGTCTTCCTGCGCGACATGAGCGGCTGGGGTCACCTCACTGCGTGCGGTGATAAGAACCAGAAGGGGCACAAATACTTCCAATTGACGCACGACTCACACTCAACGGACCCTGGGCTTTACGCAGTCAGGGCCAAGCCTACATGCACAGCACGTCCCCAGGGTGACCCAGAACTTCTCTGGGGCACTCACTTCAGAGACTATCCGGCTCCCTAAGAGGTGGGAGGAGGGCAGGGCGGCCAAGAACCCCACGGTGGGTGGGCAGGCAGACTACGCTTCACAAGGAGGCTTGACTTGAGGGGTCTTTTGTTCCGCACCCAGCGCAGAAGAAGGCACGAGAAGGTGAAGCTGACGGAGGGGCAGGGGCAAATGCAGACCCCACCAGCACGAGACCACCTGGCCCAAGCCACAGGCTTCAAGCTCTAGGCTGAAAGCTACGAAAAGGCACGTCTACGGTAAAAGCAGCACCTCGCACTGCCGTGGCAGCTCTGTCATCCTTTGCGGAGCAACACACTGTGTACAGGACACGCGGACCCCGTTTTAACGGTAGGAGGCCCGGAGCCAACATGGCGTGGGGCGCTGCGAGCGGGAGAGGAGCAGAGCGAAGCTACCTCCTCCCGCCCCGCCCGGCCGCCCACGCCCGCTCAGGTCAGAACACAGCAGCACAGGCGCGGTTTGTGTCCTCGCTGTCCTCTGGCACCCAGAGAAGTCTCACTCTGGGCCTGCTCCACGGCTGCCTCCCTTTGCACACCTGCTGCGGACGCGAGGGGGTCCCAGGGCCCGGGTGCCCGAGGTCGGTCCTGCTCGCCCTCCTCCTCATAGAGACAGTGAGGCGCGTGTCGCAGCAGCGAGGCAGGCCGGGGCGGCTTCGGCGGGCGGAGGCCGGCAGGCTGGGCTGGCAGGGCGTTCTGGCCTCTCCGCATGCGCTCCTCAGCGAGGGCATCCTCGTCGGCCACACCTGCAGGCACAGCGGGAGAGAGAGAGTGAGTGAGCGGCGGCGGCCGGCCCCCATCCAGAGCAGAGGGAGGGAAGCTGGCCGCACGATCTCCCTGAATCCCGAGGCGTCATCTCTGGGGAGGAGAAAGAGGTTATCTCCTTTCTTCAGTGGCACCACTGGGGCCAGAACTTAATCCTCCGAGAGTGGGGAAAAAGTGAGTCATCTGAAAATCCCCCTCTCTCTCTCCTGGAAGAAGCGGCTCCCCGCCCCACCAGCTCTGGCATAGTCAACACGCCTTTTCCAAGACTAAGTGTGCCCCACTGAAATCACGGTCCAGGGCTGACAAGTTCACTGTGAAAACCAGCCAGCTGGGCCACCCTGGGGAAGAATGGTTCTGGGTCCAGTTGGCGATTTCATCCTCAGAGTTCACACACAGAAGACACACCCTCTCCGCCTCGTGCTGGAATAAATCTGTGGCAGCAGTGGCGGCGCCCACAGGAGCCACAGCCCCGCCCAAGGCAGGGCCATCCCGGCCACTGCAGTGCAGCTCCAGCTCTGGCCCCGCACAACACACACACCCAAGACGGGCCGGCTCCTCAATGCTCTGAAAAGTTGTGCTTTTATTAATCTTTTGAAATACAGAAAAAGTCATTGGAAGGCCATGCATTAAAAAAGAGAAATATCGAAAAAATATTTTAAACACTGATGGATACGAGGAATAAAAACAAGAAAACAATATTCACAGAATGATCTCCACTGTAAAGTTTGAGTGGCAGTCGCCGTGTGGATGTGAGGGAGGCAGCTGCGTCAGAGCTCCAGAAGCAAGCGTGTCGCACCCAGCACTTCGGGCCCCGAGCCCTGCGCAGATGTAAAGCAAGTTAGACCCTTCCCGTGGCACAGCAGAGAGTCTACGCCAGGGGCAGCCCCGTCCTCCTCGCTTCCCCGCAAGCACTGAGGAGCACTCAAATGCGCCTGAAACCCAATGGACTGACAGATCGACAGACACTCAGGAGCTTCTCCAATTAAACTGGCCTATACACCACTTCCAGTGCTGAGAGCCAGGCCCAGGGCCTGCCCCCAGGAGCTCAAATGTGGCTCAACCACAACGGAGAGAACCGGCTCCAAGGTCAGGAAGGAGCCTGCTCTCAGGCTGTCCCCTCAGGCCAAGCTCTGGTCCTTGGAGACCACGACGGTGATGCTCGCCTAAGGAAGACCCCCACACAAGTGCAGAAATTCATCTCCAAGGAACACCAAGACCTGGGCAACTCGCAACCTGGTGGCTGTGTGTCCCCAGAGGGGAGGGCAAGCCTCACAAAACCCTAAAGCTGCAGCACAGCGCCCACAGGGCTCAATCGTTTCTGGAATTCAGCAAACCCAAGAGGAGGCGCAGGCCTCAGATGTCACCTTCTACCCCAATCCTATTTCCCCACACTTTGAACACAGAAACATGATTTTGGGGACCATTTAACCAAGCAGTGTAAACGCAGGCTGTGACAGACACCCCATAGGCTTCACCTATGACACCCCACTGTCAACACCCGGCCCGTGCGTCCTGCCAGGGGACCCCCAGGACCCCTGCTGAGATGGCTGCACCAGGAGAACGCACGCACGTCTCTCAGCATCACACAGAACTGCTGAGCTGAGAGGGGTCACCTAGCCCGGGGCCAGTTCTTCCCTTGGGAACTCCCGTGCTCACCTGCAGAACAAACAGATGGCAGGGCTGCTGTCTGTGATTCTATGACGTGAGTGAAGGAAAACAGCCCTCAGCACACAGGCCGTGCACGCGGGTGCCATGCATATACAGCACTTCCTGAGCGCACCCCCAGCAGGAGGAAACATGTCAGGGCCCCCTGACCAGGCCCCAGTTGCAGGCTGGGAGCGAGGAGGGCTCTGGGACAGGGACACCGGGACGTGGCTTCTCAGCAAACCAAGCTGTTTCCCAGCTGCCTGGACCCTGGCAGGAGAGCGGGACACGTGGTGACAGTGCTGCAAACTTGCTGTTGTGTGGCAACGTGGCTTCCAGATCTGACCTTGAAACTCAAAGGGGCCGCATCGCCAAGAAGCATCTGCAGGCTGCCCCGGTGACACCTGTGGACCCTGGGCTGTCCCAACCCCTTGGACACCAAGGAGAAACTCAGCACAGGTGCTCCCAGGGTACCACGTCCCACCTTGGAGGGAGAGAGGAGAGACGAGGGGACCCACGCACACAGCAGCACAGGGCCAGCCGGAACCTGCCAGTGCCAAGCCCGTTCCTGCCTCCAGGAGGATCACACCCAATACTCCGCCATGACTTTTAAGAATTATACTTTGCCAACTAATGTAGAACATTTGAGAAAAAAATTTAAAGTTTCTGGTGTGTGACACACTGAACTGGATCCTAAATATCCACAGCTGTGAAGTCTTCCCCGGGCACAGCGATGCAGCGTGAGCTCTGTGACTGCCGCCAGAAGAGCCGCCCCCTGCCTGGCCCAGTCACACACCCCGGTGCCCAGGGAGCTTCGGAGCCAAGCGTGAGCCGCTCACCCGCCCCACTCCACTCAGAGGGAAAATGCGGGCAGGGTAACCCCACACATCCTGGCTCATCCTGGATCTGGGAAGCCCAGTCTTGCTGCCAGTTGAAATTCTGCACTTCCAGCTCAGCTGCGGTTGGGAACCCCCAACTCCCAGCTGTCCCCCGCACCCCTGGTCCGCAGGTGAAAACACGCCCCCGGGCGGGTGTCCGAGGACCTGTCTTCAGAGGGCTGTGGGTCAGCCGGGGCTGCCATCGCCTGGGGAGGGCCAGGCCTCGGGTCCAGCCTCAACCAGGGCTTCCCGCCCTCAAAGCCCGGCCTCCTCCCACCGCGGAGGAACAGAAACGCGCTGCCTTCAGAGCTGCTCTGGGGGAGGTTTTGTATTTACCGTCTGTTTAGAAAAAGGCCACACTGAGACTTAAGACTGATATTTTGAAAATGAATATTGAAGACACCTGCAGCGTCCAAAGCTCCCTGCGTCGTCTCCTCAGAGGCTGAGGCCGCCGGGCAGGCATGGACGCTGCGTGCCTTCCAACCCCGGGCCGCTGAGCTGGCCGGCTGCAGGCTCAGAGCAGCCCTGGAGTGACTGGGGGAGAAAGGTGCAGGCTCCACACCCACATCCACAGGGCAGCCTGGCTCCTGCGGATGCCTGCGCCCCATCCCCTCCTGCACAGCTCAGCTGTTCCGCTCCCAGCCAGGTCCTGGCAACACCCAGAAGCCTCCCTCCCCCACTCACTTGGGAGGAGGGCGGGGCTGGCACACGTGGCAGGTGGACAGCAGCTGCTTAGGTCTGGTCTCTAGAAAAACCCTTCTGGCTACAGCGGTCCAACACAGTCCTGTGTCCCCAGGCCAAGCACACAAGGGACTCCCCAAGGTTCCCGTGAAACCTCATGGTTAGTGAGGTGCCAGGAAGAGTGACTTGAGGAAAGAAGATGAAGGTGGAGATGAGGACCTCCTTATCCAGATCTCCCTGGCATCACCTGGGGGGTCATGCAGGGTGGTGCTGCTCCAAACCCCCACACCGAGCTTCCCGTGAGCACGGTGCACTGCCGGCATGGACAGGGAGCGGCCGCCTCATGGCTGGGACGCAGATGTGCCAGCAGGGGTCATCAGCTGTCTGACAAAAGGGACACACAGCTGGTCTGAACAGGAGGACTGCCTGATTTGGCCTCGATGGTTCTATCTGTTCAGAGCCAAGGCTCTGGGCACCCTCCTGCCGCAGCTGCCCCGGCTACATGCCCGGCACTGCTGGAGGCTCTGTTCACCTCACCGACAGGCAAAGCCATCACCTCCAAGGTTCTAACCTGCACTGTGGATGGAGCGTTCTCACCCCACCGCCTTCTACAGCTTTCCAACAAGAAAAATGAAAAAGAGAAAGTGGCTGGAGAGCAGTCACAGCAGGCAGGATGGACAGACCGGCTGCAGGAGAACCGGAACAAGCACCACCCCATGGCCCTCACCTCAGACTCGGCCTCCCGGTCCCTCCCAGGCCCAGCATTATCCGATCTCCCTCCTGGCCACAACGGGATCAGCCCCGAGGTTCGGGTTTAATTGGCACAGGATGCAGCCTGGTGCGGTCTGCCAAGGTCCCAGGAGACTGCACGGTGAGCTCCACGCCATGACAGGCTCTCCAGACATACCCCCAGGGCCTCAAAGGCAGTGGCTCTCCGTGTTCAGGGCTGACAGGGCCACTGCGTGAACTCTCTGTGGATCCCCACAGAGAGCAAGGCAGGTGTTCTTGGAAACCCAGCACCCTGGCCCATTCACCTCCCACTCACCACGAGGAGGAAGGAGCTGGGGCTGCTGATGCTGAGAAACGTGCCTCACAAGATACGGGAATGTACAGACCCGCACTCCTGCCAGCATCCCAGGACAGAACAACAGCCTCATGCACAGCCTGGAAGCAGGCGCCACGCAGAGGGCCGAGGAACGCACAACTCAGCACACTTCCCACAGCAACACCCTCTCCCATGGCAAAGACCCCCCAGGACATTCTCTCGAACATCCTGCTAGAGCTCACGCAGCTATTGCACAACACACCCTTGTGTGATTCAGAATTTCCCCGCCACATCACCTTCTTATCTCTACCATCGCCGCGTCCCACATGCAGGAGGACCTGGAGGCAGTGTTCTGCAGCATGTGTCCACCAAGGCCGGCCTGTCGGTGACCCAAGGACCCTGCTTCTGGCGCTCAACATGCCTGCAGTTCTGAGGATTCCATTAGTTCTTTCGTGCGGGGAAGGGCCCAGACCACATCAATGTGTTCACACAAATTACTGTTACACCAAATCCTTTTAAAAACACTGCACAGGCTGGCACAGTGGCTCACACCTGTCATCCCAGCACTTTGGGAGGCTGAGGCAGGAGGATCACTTAAGCCCAGGAGTTTGAGACCAGCTTTAGCTTCAAGATCAGCTTGGGCAACACAGAAAGACCCTGTCCGGGCCGGGCGCGGTGGCTCACGCCTATAATCCCAGCATTTTGAGAGGCCGAGGTGGGCGGATCACTTGAGGTCAGGAGTTTGAGACCAGCCTGGGCAACATGACCCTGTCTCTACTAAAAATACAAAAATTAGCCGGGTGTGGTGGCAAGTGCCTGTAGTCCCAGTTACTCAGGAGGCTGAGGCATGAGAATCGCTTGAGCCTGGGAGGCAAAGGTTGAAGTGAGCCAAGATTGCACCACTGCACTCCAGGCTGGGCAACAGAACGAGACTCCTTATCAAAAAAAAAAAAAAAAAAAAAAAAAAAAAAAAAAAACAGACCCCATCTCTATAAAAAAAAAAAAAAAAAAATACAAAAATTAGCCCAGTGCGCTGTTGCACGCCTACAGTCCCAGCCACTCTGGAGGCTGAGGTGGGAGAATTGAGCCAAGGGGGTTCAAGGCTGCAATGAGCTGAGATCGCACCACTGCACTCCAGCCTAACAGATGAAGATTTTGTCTCAAAAAAAGAAAAAGAAAAAGAAACTGCACAGTGGGGCTGCAAGTGCCAGCTCACACCTGTCATCCCAGCACTTTGGGAGGCTAAAGTGGAGGCTAAAGATCACTTGGGCCCAAGAGTTTGAGACTAGCCTAGGCAACATAGTAAGACCCTATCTCTACAAAAAAAGAGAAAAAATTAGCCAGGCATAGTGGTGTATGCCTGTAGTCTAAGCTACTCGGGGGGCTGAGCTGGGAGGATTGCTTGAGCCTAGGAGTTCGAGGCTGCAGTGAGCTGTGATCGCACCACTGCATTCCTGCCTGGGTTAACAGAAATCCTGCCTTAAAAAAAAAAACCCTGCACAGTAGGCTGAAAAGGTGTTCCTTCCCACCCTCAAGAAACAGCCAGTGCCCCTCCCTCAACAATGAGGCTCCTGGGTCAGGGTGGACAGGAAGGCACCGCAGTCTCTGGAGCAGCCTCTGCTTCCACTGGGAGTCCACACAGGGACTTCCCCCTAAAGCCCCAGGGCAAATATAACCGCTCTCCTTTGTTGCTAATTTGGGAAACAAGGCATTGTGAAAGGACAATGAATCTCAGGACCCCAAAATCACTCAGCAAAAGGGAGAAAGCAAGCTGGGAACTGCGTCGGGCACACCGGCCTCCCATTTTATTCCTAAAGAAGGTGGCTATAGCAGGGCGCAGGGGTGCACGTTTGTAGTCCCAGCTACTCAGGAGGCTGAGCTGGGAGGATCGCTTTACGTGAGCTCAGGAGGCAGAGGTTGCTGCGAGCTGAGACTGCACCACTGGACTCCAGCTTGAGCAGCAGGAGTGAGACAATGCCTCAAAAAAAAAAAAGTCACACACCTCCCTCACAAGGGAACTCCCTGTGGGGCTCACGATCTTTACCCTAGAGCAGCTGTGTGCGATTTCACCCTGGCAATGTCGGTGGACAGCTTACCTTCACAGGTGCAGACAAAGGACAGAACTCAAAGTCATCCCTCTGCTTCCCTGAGACAAACGTGTATCTGACTGCTTCCTCTGCCCTATTGTCTCACTGAGCCAGACTAAGGCACACGTGGCCCTTCCCCTACCCCTCTCACATGTGGATTGTGTATTCAGTGAAAGGCTGATCAGAGACTCATAGAATGCAATGATTTGTCTTACCCACCTATGACCCGGAAACCCCTGACCCCACGTCCAGCTGTCCCACCTTTCTGGAACGTACATCTTGCGTGTAGGGACGCCTCATGTCTCCCTGAGATGTATAAAACCAAGCTGTGCCCCCACCACCTCGGGCACCTGTCGTCAGGGCCTCCTGAGGCTGTGTCACGGGCGTGTCCTCAACCTCGGCAAAATAAACTTTCTACACTGACTGAGACGGTCTCAGATACTCCTGGTTCACAGTACGAAGGCTGATGGAGAAAATGGGGGTCCGTGGACTTTCTCCGTGGCCCACAGTGATGACTGCTCCCAATTCTAACAACGTTCCGGTTTACCCTGCCCTGAAAAAGTGCAGGGGCCAAAGAGTGGCTTACTTTAAATAAGAAACCACAGGCCCCATATTCCTTATTTGTTTTAAACTGGGACCACCCATGCACCGTAGGCCCCTGGGATGGAAGACACAGTGACTCCCCAAGACACATAGCTACTTCTCCTGCCACTCCCACAACCCTCCCCTAGGACCCAGCTCCCTCAAGCCTACGGAGGTGGAGGTGGTGTGAGCGGTCTGGCCAGCCTGGGAGGTGCTTGTCTCTGAATGGACATGGACGCCGTGCATAGCATGACGGCGCCAGGCTCAAAGCACACATGGCCCTGTGGCCACCACAGACAACCCCTTCACCCCACGCCTGCCCCATGCCGTGGCCAGCATGCCTCCTAACTCAAAGCACACATGGCCCTGTGGCCACCACAGGCAACCCCTTCACCCCACGTTCGCCCCACGGCCAGCAGGAGAGCATGGCAGGTGCAGGGGTCCTCGCTGCAGGCCAAGCCGCTCAGCAGTGGGACTGTGCTGCACCCGCCATTGCACAGGCAGCATGGGTCCCATGGAAGCATGGGTGCCCGTGGAAGGGGTGCAGCTCAGGGAAGAAGAGGCGCCTTCCTTGTGCTTCCACTGTCCCCTCATCTTTAAAATGAGGACAAGGCCAGGGTGGACCCCGCCTGGGATCCCCATACTCTGGGAGGCCAAGCAGGGAGGATCACGTGGGCCCAGGAGATCGAGACTAGCCTGGGCAACATAGGGAGACCCCATCTCTATAAAAAATAAGAAAATACAACGAGGATGAAACCCAGTTATCAAGGCGGAGTGCAGCAGAGCCACTCTCAACACAACAGCAGCCTGAAGAACTGAAGCTACAGAGAGTGGACACGCTCCCTCCATCACAGCGACCGTGGGGGAAGGAGGCCTCAAGGCCTTCTGCTAAGATAAGCAGCCTGTGGGCTCCGGGCTTCCAACCGATCTGAGAGGGCCCACATCCAGGAAGAGTCAGCCTCTGCAACAGAGAGAAGGTAGGCGGGGCGCCGGCCTGCTGCTGGGGAACTGAACAGGCCTGGGAAGGGCGCGGGGAGACGGCGGCAGGAGGGCCACTGCTGCAGAGGTCAGGGCACACTCACGCCGCCTCGGTCCTGTTCCCACCTGTTTCTAATAGGTAGGACTCTCTTTATTGTGTAATGCTTTACGCCACAGCTCTCCCCTAGCTCCACTCACCTTGACACATTTTTACACCTGATTTACTTTCTCTTTTACATGCTGAACCATGTCCTCAAAAACTCACACACAGATGTCGTGACTTCAAATCTACATTCGCTTTTAAAAACTGCTACATCCACCATATGAACAGGTCTCTGTGCTCTTTCCATTCCTTAAGAAGTATAAATTAGGTTGGTCAAGCACGGTGGCTCAGGCCTGTAATCCCAGCACTTTGGGAGGCCGAGGCGGGCAGATCACCTGAGGTCAGGAGTTCAAGACCAGCCTGACTAACATGGAGAAACCCTGTCTCTACTAAAAATACAAAATTAGCCGGGCGTGGTGGCACGTGCCTGTAATCCCAGCTACTCGGGAGGCTGAGGCAGGAGAATTGCTTGAACCCAGGAGGCGGAGGTAGCGGCGAGCCAAGATGGTGCCATCGCACTCCAGGCTGGGCAACAGAGTGAAACTCCTTCTCAAAAAAAAAAAAAAGAAAAAAATATAAATTATATAAATCATGTACGCGACTGAAGAGCTCTGATTGCCAGCAATCCTTTGATACAGGAGGAGCAGCCCAGGTCACAGTAAGCCCTGCAGGAGGTGAGGGGCTCGTGGTGGGCCACAGCAATCAGAGGCGAGGAGGCCGACAGCTGCCAGCACCATCAAAACCCGGGGCTTCGGCAAAGCGGGGACCACAGCGGGTAAGTCGCTCTCAGGAGTGGTTTTACCTCACCTCCCCCTTTAAGACAGAAAGAGGTCATCAAACCTTTTCAGCTTCCTAGAAATCCAGAGTCCGGGATCATAGCCACACATAGAAACAAGCCAAGGGCTGGCCAGGGTGGGAGCTCCAGCACCACTTGCCTTCCACACCTTTGTGACCTAAAGTTGGTGCCTAGGCCCCTCTGCAGGGTTCACAGAAAGATCCTTCCATGACCCACTCACGTCTCGCCCACCCACAGTTTCTGGCCTGCCTCATGACCTGTGTGCCTCATCAACACCCTCGACTTCCACCCAGGCTTCATCCCGGACCCACAGCTGATGTGCGCCAGGCGGACGCAAGAGCCCCGGCGGTGAGCCTGGTGAGGAGACACAGACCATCAGCGGCAGAGGCCGCAAGACAAAGGTAATTCCGGCGCCAAGAACTTAAACACAGCCCACCCGAGGATCAAGTGCACCTTCTCATTAGAAGCTCCTGCCAAGTTTAGGACCCGCCTTTCGAGTGACACCTAGCAGGGAAGGATGACCAAGACAGAGCCGACAGCCACGCCGAGGAGAAGAGCTCGGTGCCAGCGAAACCTCTCCACCAGCAGCCCTGCTGCAGAGCAAGCATCACAGCACCCCACACACAAGCGTGTCCACGAAGGCGCGGGGACCCGGGCATCCCCCATGCTCAGACCTCCCCACACACAAGCACGTCCACGAAGGCGCAGGGACCCAGGCATCCCGCATGCTCAGACCTCCCCACACACAAGCACGTCCACGAAGGCGCGGGGACCCAGGCATCCCCCATGCTCAGACCTCCCCACACACAAGCACGTCCACGAAGGCACAGGGACCCAGGCATCCCGCATCTCAGACCTCCCTACACACGAGCGTGTACACGAAGGCGCGGGAACCCAGGCATCCCAGCACCTCATGCTCACACTTCCCTAGAACTTGCTTTCCCGTTACTGCAGCTCACAAAGAAACCGAAAAAAGGCAAAACCAACTGTATTAAAACCTTATTACTGATCAATATCTACTTCATGTTTTGGCTTTACAAAGGCTTTACTGGGTGGTACAAAATACTGCACTTTCCCCAACTAAACAAAAACTTTGAACACCTGCATCATAAACTTAACTCATGCTGATGTTCTCCTGACAAAATACAGGCCGGGTGTGGGGGCTCATGTCTGTCATCCCAGCACTTTGGGAGGCCGAGGCGGGCGGACCACCTGAGGTCAGGAGTTCCAGACCAGCCTGGCCAACATGGTGAAACCCCGTCTCTACTAAAAATACAAAAATTAGCCAGGGGTGGTGGCACGCACCTGTAATCCCAGCTACTCCAGAGGCTAAGGCAGGAGAATCGCTTGAACCCAGGAGGCGGACGTTGCAGTGAGCCACGACTGTGCCATTGCTCTCCAGCTTGGGCGACAGAGTGAGACTCCATCTCCAAAAAAATATATAGATAGAGAGATCTATAGATATATAGTCACACGCAGCTTAGAAAGAGGGGTATGTTAGGTGATGTCACCGCACTCAGGCCTAGAGGGCACGGCCCACTCCACACCTAGGCTGCAGGGCCCGGCCGACTGCTGCTAGGCCGCAAACCTGTGCTGCCATCCCAGCACTGAGCGCTGCAAGCAGCTATAGGTCAATGGCAAGGATACCAACCTGGATTACACGCAGTGAAAATGCCGTCCTAACCTTATGCAACCCCTGCGGTCTACGTGGACCACCACTGGCCAAAACGTCCTCATGCGGTCAGGGCTGTTCTTTAGCACCAAGCAGGGGCAGGGCCACTTTCTTGGCACCTACTCATCAGGAGAGGAAAGACTTCCCTTCTAGGCATGAGCATCACCAGACGGGGCAGGGGACGGCGGGGGGCCACAGGGACCGCCCTGCAAAAGCTGCTGAGAACCTTCCAGTCAAGCAACCTGACTTGTGCAAGATCTCACATGAAGAGCCCCCAACAAACGTGTCAGTGGAACTTCTACAAACATCCTTAACAACTCAACTTCTCACAAATTAACCTAAAATTCCCCAAGTTAAAACCAAAAAAGGGCATTCACTGCCATTCAGTCTCACCCTCCTAGAACCAACACCACTTCCTGAAAGCCAACCATTTTCTAAAATCTTTCTATGTAGCCTTTTAGAACTTTCCATGTAATACCATTAATTACTCTTCTTTGGAAATTTACCACTAATTGTTTAAACAATTTTAGTTTAGCAATTTGTACGGAAAAGGCAATACACATTAGTTGTAGCAAAAACAAGTCACTTCTAATTCTACAGCCCATAGATAATTTACGGTTTGGGTATAATTTCTGCTTCTTCCTGTGCATGAATTAAATATTAAACCTTATAAATTACTAAAATGTAGGCTGGTTACAACCGTTCAAGTTTCTTTTTATTGGGGGAACTAAATATACCAGAAAACATCTTGTTTTGTAACCACAGTTAAATAAAATTTAAAAACAGAAACAAGATCTGCCAGCATCCCCCCCCCAAGCCAAAAACACACTGAAATCATCTAGAAGCTATTAGAGGAATGTTCTCCAGCTGCCGCGCGGGCATGGCCATCTTATCAGAGGCTCCAGTTTCTTCCCCAAATGGAGTCTGAATGGAGTGCAGGAGCCTGGCTGATAACACGCAGATGAAAACAAACTCCTGCAGATAAAAACACACTTTTCCCAAATACGCACAATCCACGAGGCCCCTGGGGAGACTGCTCCTTTCTTTGACTTTTTTTGGGGAGAGAGGGGGGTTAGCCCCTACTTACACAAATTAGGAATACCACTCACACACTGCGGATTATTCAAACAACCAAAAATGCATGCCTGGCCCATCAGAAGATCGGCTCATTCAAACATTTCATGTGTGCCAGGCACTGGGGACACCCAGCAAGACCCTGCCCTCACTCCTAGGGAGCTCGAGGGTGGACAGACGCCAAACCATGTGGCAAGGCAGCGCTGTCTGTCTGCACTCTGCAGACACAAAGGCACATGGAACAGCCCTGGAACGGTAGACCCCATCTGCTGGGAAAACGCTAGGAACCTGGCTTCAAACACAGGGCAGAGCAGGTACGAAGGCTCAACAGGTTTTTGGTTGTTTTGAGATAAGAGTCTCACTCTGCTGCCCAGACTGGAGTGCAGTGGCGC
Organism: Hylobates moloch; assembly: GCF_009828535.3. Lineage (NCBI taxonomy): Eukaryota > Metazoa > Chordata > Mammalia > Primates > Hylobatidae > Hylobates > Hylobates moloch. Next base: position 237,842,160 of record NW_026652276.1, on the reverse strand, counting down.
CATCTCAGCTCACTGCAAACTCCGCCTCCCGGTTCAAGTAATTCTGCCTCAGCCTTCCGAGTAGCTGGGATTACAGGCGTGGGCCACCACGCCCAGGCTCCTGAACAGTTTTAAACAGGAGAGTGACTTGCTTTTGCCAGCCACGTGATGGGCTCGTGACATAGAAGCTAAACTGAGAAGGACGAAGGGCAGAGGTCGAGAGGGAGAACAGGTGCCACAATTAACCCTTCATGGCTACTTACGAAGAGGTGGCTCCAGGGAATGAAGATGTGAAGGTCGGTTTGGAAATAACTGCTGCAAGAGCACGCTGGCTGACGGCACGGGGACGTGCCCAGGGCCCGGCTGGGAGAGGGATGGTGGCACTGGAGCACATATGGGGACACAGGAGGAAACCGGAGCACGGGCGAAGGCTGAGGACAATGAGGAGGAAAGTCTCCTGTTGGATTCCTCCCAGCATAAGAGGCTCACGAAGCCCCGCCAACAAAAGGCCAAAAGATTCCCAGAAGCCCTGCTGGGGTTGGCATCCCGCTCGTGTCAGACGGAAAACACCACCGCAGCAACACAGAGGTTCCGGCCCAGCACCTGCAGGACACTGTTCACCTGCACCCCCCTCTCCCTGGCTGGACGGCCTTGACTGGGTCTGGCTCTTCAGTGTCTCCTAGGGGCTGGTGCACAACAGAGGTTCAAGGAGATGCCAAATGCTGGTGTGAGGTGGAGGCCACACACTGCTGTTACCACCTCAGTGCAGCTTAGTAACTTCCCAGGAAGCACGCAGCTCGGGTTACTCCTCAAGGGGTAGCTACAGATGCACGGGGCTGGCTTCACACGGGCCTCAAAGGGGCAGCCATGGCACAGCATCGTGATACTCTGGATTCTGTGCACACACCGCGTGCACACATCCACATCGGTGACAGGGGTGTGGACAGCATCCCTCAGCCAAGTGGTGAGGATAATTCCAGGAGGGCCTGGAGTGAGGCACATTCAGCTACCACTGGCATCATGTCCTGTGGCAGGTTCGGGACCCTTTTCAGATGGAAACCAACTAAAGCACACTGTGGCGTCGGCCTTCCCACGTAGAAAAGGAGGCGGGCGGTGGATGTTTATGCCTGAAATACCCCTTAGACTTGAACTGTCTGAAGTTCTTCAGTCTCAGGGGATACTCTGTGGCCTCCCTTCCCAGAGCTGGGTCCCTTTGATTTGCGCCCATTTCCCAGGAACTCACAATATACAATTACCCTGACAGAGGTTCCAGGGCTATGAAAGCCGGAAATTACAGCCTTTGGTCATGTTTTAGTATGGACACAGCTGCGGTCCACGGAGTACCCCAGAGGGCAGCAGAGAGAGTGGACTCTCACACTGAGAGCAGAGGAGGGGGCCCAGGGTGCACTGCAGCCTCACCCCGCAGGGCCAGGCCTCCTGGGGCCCCTCTCCCTGCGGCCTTGGGCTGCCCGTCCCCACGGCTGACAGCATGGTGCTGGGTGGGGTGCCTGGGCTTTGCTGGAGGCAGAGAGAGTAAAAGTCTTTAGTTCCCTGTTTCTAGCTGCCCACTACATAAAGTCTAAGTGTGATTTTTATTCAAGAACTCTTTATAAATGGAACCCTAGGCATCTAAGCGTCCTCAATAAACACGTCGCCCTGAGACTGCCCCGCTCCCTGGTTAGGCTGCGGCGCTGGAGGGATTTAACTGTTGCCCACTTAATCATTAAAATAAATCTTGAAAAGGAACATGGGGCCAGGCACAGTGGCTCACACATGTAATCCCAGCACTTTGGGAGGCTGAAGCGGGCAGATTGCCTGAGGTCAGGGTTTCGAGACCAGCCTGGGCAACATAGTGAAACTCCGTCTCTACTAAAAATGCAAAGTATTAGCTGGGTGTGGTGGCACACACCATAGTCCTAGCTATTCAGGAGGCTGAGGCATGAGAATCGCTTGAACCCGGGAGACAGAGGTTGCAGTGAGCCGAGTTCACATCACTGCATTCCAGCCTGGGTGACAGAGTAAGACTACGTCTCAAAAAAAAAAAAAAAAAAATTACAGGCTCAAGCCTGTAATCCCAGCACTTTGGGAGGCCAAGGCAGGTGGATCACTTGAGGTCAGGAGTTCAAGATCAGCCTGGCCAACATAGTGAAACTCTTTTTCTCTACTAAAAATACAAAAAGAATTAGCCAGGTGTGGTGGCACAGGCCTGTAATCCCAGCTACTAGGGAGGCAGAGGTTGCAGTGAGCCGAGATCGCCCCACTGTACTCCAGCCTGGGGGACAGAGCACAACTCTGTCTCAAAAAAAAGAAAGCAAAAAAGGTAAAATGAATGTTGTAACTTTTGCAGACTCACATATTCACAAAATTTTATTTTTCTAAAGACATCTAAATCTTATTCCACACAAAAATGTAATGACAAGTCATTCTAGTTTCTTCTCAGAGCTCCCCAGTCTTCCCACCAGGGACTTCCGTAAGAAGGCATACACCACCCAGATTCAACCTCCAACTGCCTCTCCTGACGCTCATCAGAGCTGAGAAGGCCTGAACTCAGGGGCCCAAAGCTAAGCTCCTGCACCCGCAGGAAAAACAGAGAAGCTTCCCATGCAATTCTCTTTAAAAGACAGACAAAAGCAGAACTAGATATGTTAACGTTAAAAGTCAAATAACAGAGGAAACAATGAATTCATGTTAGAGCTTTTCAATTCAGTTGCTATTGCTTTAACTACATTAAGTGGCCAGATGTGCCCATCACCAAACCCCCCACCAGCCCCCTCTCAAAATGCTGCCCATAAAATGTAGTCCTCTCAAGTATGCTTCCAACCCTGATAATACCGGATGGGGAAGACAAACAGCTAACTCTCTGCTTTCTGGGGTTTTTGGCGGGGGCGGGGGCGACAGGGTCTTGCTCTGTTGCCTAGGCTGGAGTGCCAAGTGGTGCCATCCTGGCTCACTGCAGCCTCGGCCTCCACCAGCTCAAGTGATCCTCGCACCTCAGCCTCCTGAGGAGCTGGGACTAGAGGCGTGCACCCCCACACCCGGGTAATATTTTCTATTCTTTGTGGAGACAGAGTCTCACCACGTTGCCCAGGCTGGGCTCAAGCAATCCACCTGCCATGCAGCTCAGCCTCCCAAAGTGCTGTAATTACAGGCGTAAGCGGCCACGCCTGGCCCACTTTCTGTATGGTTCTAAGCTCCGCTGAGAGGCGGAGACAAAATCTGCTCTTGTGATGTGTTGCTTCTCCTTCACGAGAAGGAAATCGCACCCATCCTTAACAAATGTACTCATGATGGGGAAACCCCAATAAAGTTCCTCCCAAAAAAGCTGCAGACAAGCAAGTCATTAAAAATTAAATCACAATTCATCGTGGAGGAAGGACAAATTGTCCATAGAGGAAAAAGTGAGGCCACCTCACACAAATGTTCTAGATGGATTCATATTTTCAACTTTTTTTTTTTTTTTTTTTTTTTTTCAGGGTCCCCCCCCATTCCCCGGGGGGGAAGCGTGGGGGTGTCATCACGACTCACTGTAGCCTCAACCTCCAGGGCTCAAGCGATCCACCCACTTAGCCACTCAAAGTGCTGGAATACAGGCATGAGCCACCACGCCTGGACTTAAATATTTTTTAAGGTAGATACACAGGGGCAGCATTTCTTAGCCAAGATAGAAAAAACTCTAGTAGAATACAAGTTCACAGAATTGACAAGGCAACATTTGCTGTTTCTTAACTCTTCCTTCCAAAAAACAGATGTCATATGGGTTATGTTTTGAATGAAAATAGAAATTTAAAAGAACAAACGACTTAGAAATCAACAAAAATGTTTTACAAGTCAAACTTAAAAGCAATTCTTAAAATTCCTATTTATGAACAAAAGTGCTGCAAATAAATATTCTGCAGAAGCACAACTAACCAAAAGAATAGGAAGAAAAACTTAGGATAATAATTAGATGTTATATTAGAAAGCTATTCTTTTGAGAGAAACTAAATCAACAGGAAAACACTTAGAAGCCTTTACAGACATGGACAAATGTAAAGAATGAGAAAGGCGTGATCACAGGCCTCAGAACAGCGTGGATACTTCCAGTGAATATATAAATTAGCAAACAGATATGAAAGAAAACCCCTCAACAAACCAGCTTAGGAAATAAAAGTTTTCTGAGAGGCTCCGAATGTTCCCAACACAAAGCAGTAACTGTTTGAGGTGGCTCTGCCATTAACCCCGATCTGATCATCACCCACTGCACACATGCACCCCGATCTGATCACCCACTGCACACATGCACCCCACAAATACGTACGATTACTATCAATAATTTAAAAACATTTTTAATGATTAAAAAATACCAGTAACGAGGAAATGTGCCAGAAACAAATGACTTCACAGGCAGCTGAACCTGGTATTGGGGTAGGCAGGGCACGGACAGCTCCCAACTCAGCCTCAAGATCACAGGGCCGGAAGCCTCACCCTCTCCACACAATCTAAAACCCAAAGTAAAATCAAGGTACAAGAGAACCCAACAGTGCCATGCAGAGGAATTTTTGGACATAAACACAGTAACTAATCTTTCTCAGAAACACAATGACACAGTAAAATACTAAAATCAGCCTGCTGGAAAACAAGACAAAAATACATCAATAAGAAAAGTAAGGGTGAAAATGAGAAAATTTATAGAGTTTTCCAATCGTAAAAAATATGATATTCCAATTCTTTTTTAAATCAGAACAGGCGAGGCACGGTAGCTCACACCTGTAACCCCAGCACTTTGGGAGGCCGAGGAGGGCGGGATCACTTGAGGTCAGGAGTTCGAGACCAGCCTGACCAAAACAGTGAAACTCCGTCTCTACTAAAAATACAAAAAAATTAGCCGGAGGTGGTGGCAGGCACCTGTAATCCCAGCTACTCAGGAGGCTGAGGCAGGAGAATCGCTTGAACCCAGGAGGCAGGGGTTGCACTGAGCCGAGATCACACCACTGCACTCCATCCAGCCTGGGCGACACAGCAAGACACCGTCTCAAAAAAAAAAAAATAATAAAATAAAATCAGAATACCAAGACTAAAGTGATGAGATAAAAAGCAATGTAAGGCTTACCGACTTCCTGGTTTTCCATAACAAGTTAGAACAGAAAACACACACAGACAGCATTCCCAGCTTCATGTACTGATACAATGAAGAAATGTGCACACCTATGTATTAAGACAGCACTTTACAGCTGTCTGTAAAACAGGATGTTAAAAAAAACATTAGTCTGCCACATGGCTCTCAGGTGTCAAAGGCTCTCCCCAATCTACACGGGGTGTTCCTCGCGCTGACTGCACCTTTCATTTGAAAGCACGACGAAGACTGGCCTAGAAACGAGCTGGAAATGAGCTGCGCTTCCGGATGCACTGCCATCCATACAGGGTGCAAGAAACCAGACAGGACGAGAGTCCAGCAGAAACGCGGTGGACAATACAGGCAAGAAGTCTGGGACAAAGCTGGCTGTTTTCCACACAACAACCTTTCCAAGTAAATTAAAGTAAACACACACAGGATTACAAAATAAAAATATGGGGCAGCTCTGTAACAGGCACACGTGCGCACACACACATCTGTGTAAATAATTAAGACTACCACACAGTAAGTCACGTGAACAAAAAAAAAAGAAAAAAAAACCCACTTTCAACACAGCAGGCTAAGGACTAATCAACCAGTATGTAAAGGGCTCCTATAAAATCAAGAGAGTAAGTCCACAGAAAAAGAGGCACACGCAGGTGACACAAGATGCTTGCCCTGGATAGCCAAGACGCAAATTTTAGAAATTGTTGACAGGCAGTACTAGCAAGTGTGAGGACACAGACCCCAATCCATTGTTGATAGGAGAAGACTCCTTCTAAGAAATCATTTATGACTATCAATTTTTTTTTTTTTTGAAACAGGGTCTCCTTGTTGCCCAGGTTGGAGTGCAGTGGCGTGATCACGGCTCACTGCAGCCTCACATCCCTGGCTCAACTGATCCTCCCACCTCAGCCTCCCGAGTATCTGGGACTACAAGCGCACGCCACCAAGCCCAGCTAATTTTCGTATTTTTTGTAGAGACGTGGTTTGACCATGTTGCCCAGGCGGGTCTTGAACTCCTGGGCTCAAAGCAATCAGCCCACCTCAGCCTCCCAGAGCACTGGGATTACAGGCATGAGCCACTGCGCCTGGTAACTTACCAATTTTCAGTGCACACATTTCTCAAGCCAATTACTCAACTTCTAGGTACTTAATTTAACTAACTGCTCCTACAAATACATAAGACTCTACCCAAATACCTTAAATATTATGTGGGAAAGGACACCAATATTTTGCCAGGCTCCATGGGAAACGTGGGCTGAGACCCAGTGGGTGCTAACTGCCACCAGCCATCAGCCATGGATAGGGACAACTGTGCCCAGCCACTCACTAGATAGACCTCTCATGCTGGGCACAGACCCCAACTGGGGGAAACTTGTCTTTCCTGCTTGGCAGGGACTGGCAGGGAACGCTCAGCCCCCAGCAGCCACCGCGGAAGACCATGTCCAGTGCCAATTCATCTGTGCAGGGACCGTTGACCTATGGACATTGAAAGATACAGCTGAAAAGACTGGTGGAAAATAGCACTTTCTCGTTCAAGTTCTGCATTTGACTTTCTCAGAGGCCTGGCATTACGTAAAGCACCCCCAAAGTTTTGGGTAAGAAGTTATTTGGCTTAGAGCTGACAAGCAGCAAAGTTCTCAATTTGGCGGAAATGCGTGTAAGAAACGTGTCTCACGCAGGCTGCAAACTCCACAGTTCCCTGATGACCACACCCCGAGCTTCTGCTCCAACTGCTGTTCCTACCAGCAATGTCCTGACATTTAGTGTAAAATGCTCTGGGCTGGGAGTGGGGGCTCATGCCTGTGATCCCAGCACTCTGGGAGGCCAAAGTGAGTGAAGCACTCGAGCCCAAGAGTTCAAGACCAGCCTGGGCAACATGGCAAAACGCTGTCTCTACTAAAAATACAAAAAGTTAGCCAGGCGTTGTGTCGCACACCTGTAGTCCCAACTGCTTAGGGACTGAGGTGGGAGGAATGCTTGAACCCAGGAGTTGAAGGCTACAGAGAGCTATGACTGCACCACTGTACTCCAGCCTGGGTTAGAGAGACAGACTTGGTCCAAAAGTTAAGTAAAATATAAAATAATACAAAGGAATGAATGAATGAAAATGCTCCAGGCCTCAGGAGCCACATCTCCCCCATACGCCATTACCAATTAGACCCTGTCCTCAGGCAACGCACTTCTTGCCAACTCAGGGCAGCTGTGGGAAGGCAGAGGAAAAGGTCACCTCTCAGAGCTTGCAGCATGGCACTGACCACACGGGAAGCAAACCACATCCCCTGGGTGAGACGGGCAGGAAGGAGGTTCTGCCCCACATTTCTGCAGCAATGTTTCAGCACCAAAGTCTCCTTCAGAAGATCTCCGGTCTCTGTGGTTCTGGAAGTTCTGGAAGTTCTGCAAGTGATTTCCCACCAGTGCCTGAATGGCAGTCGGTTCAGTAACCAGCTAGGGGGAATAGGAAGGACAAGGTGGGGGAATGGGATGACAGTGCTGCCCTGTTTAAGAAAGAAACCAACCTAACAGGACGCGATGTTAACAACTGCAGTGTGGCATCAACACTACACAGACGTTTGCTAGTCAGGGCTCCCGGGAGTGGAGAATCTTTGTAAGCCAAGACACAGGTCCTTCGGATCCACATGGCAAGCCTCCAACAGCAGGCTGGGCCGCAGGTTGCACAGCAGGAGGGGTGCAGGGAGTGAGTCCCTGCTCTACACTCCACGCAGCTGTGGTCCAGGGCTTCTCTGAATCAAGGGCTGTGGGATGGCAACCACCGTATGGGTTTCCACAACAAGCACTCACGGGATGCTTCCAGGGCACACCTGCCAGGACACAGCAGCAGCAAGACAGACAAGAATTACTACCTTCACAGGATCTGCATTCCTGTGGGGGTTGCACTCCAGGGCAGGAATCTTCTCCCAATCAGGGTACAGGGAAAAGAGCAAAGCGCAGTCAGGGGTCTCCCCTGAGTCTGCAACTTGCCCAGGCCACAAAGCTCAGAGTCGAGTCCTTAGTGAACAGTTAGGTAAGACCGACTGATACCCTGCACAAAAGGCAGCAAATACTGACCCAAGCACAGAAGCCAGGACAGGCCTTCTGACGCCCAATCATAAACTGCTGTCTGGAAATCAGTGACGTCTAGATTTCTAACACAGGAATAGCTGCTGTGACATTCCCTCTTTTCACCTTTTTAAACAGGAAGACAAAATAACGTAGCCAAATGACAGACTTTGGTCTACCCCATTTCAACCGTTGGTCACACTTTAGTACCAAGGCCTACATCTAGTTCCCCCCACGTCCCTAGAACAGCTAGGAATACCATATCCAAAGGCTTTGAAACCAAGACCCCAAAGGGTAAGATCTCAGGCCTTCATTTTTAAACATACAAACAGCAGTGGGTTATGTAATTCAGCCCCCTCTAGACCCCACAAAATCAAGTACACAAATCAACTAAACATAATTTTGTGCTTGAAAACCTCCAGAAATAACATCTGCCTCCACTCTGTCACTCAACATGCTAATGACTAAATTTCAACACCGCTGCCAATCAATAACAGAAATAATATGCCAATTATTACTGCTGAATCCTCTGCAAATAAAAATGTTTCTAATTCACTCTATAGTGCTTAAAACAAGATCAGTATTCCCTGGAGAGAAATGATAGCTAGAAGGTAATCAAGACAGGATAAGCAGACATTTTAAAGCTCTAATTAATAAACAGAAATTAAAATTGATTGGGAAGACAATCACCCCACAATGTTCCTCAAGCGTTACCACATTGTAAGGAACATTTACTTCAGCACACTAGGTGCACAGGTAAGTTTAGCAAATGGTGACACTAACTCTAACCACTTCTAAAATCTACTCATTGAAGGACTTCCAAGAGGAAGAACGACGAGTCGCCCATGATGCCACTATTGATTGACATCTTTCAGATTATTTAAAACTCCAAGCTTCCAAAATCAAGCCTGGAATCTTTGGAATCTAAAAAGCTTAAATTTTATAAAGGATAGAAATACAAGGAATAATCCATCACTCAAATCAAACCAACAGGGGGTGGGGAACCACAAGGAATAGGAAAACAGATGACAAAAATGCAGATTATTGAGCCCTCCAGACAAAAAGATGCCAAACAGGGATTTAAAAACTACACTTTGGGTACAACACACACTGCTTGGGTGATAGCAGCACTAACATCTCAGAATTCACCACTATATAATGCATCAACATCACCAAAAACCACTTACCGCCCCCCCACCAAAAGCTATTGAAGTATTTTTAAAAATTAAAGACTTTAAAACTGCCGAGCGCAGTGGCTCACGCCTGTAATCCCAGCACTTTGGGAGGCGGAGGCGGGCGGATCACAAGGTCAGGAGATCAAGACCGGCCTGGCTAACACGGTTAAACACCGTCTCTACTAAAAATACAAAAAAATGAGCCGGGCGTGGTGGCGGGCACCTGTAGTCCCAGCTACTCGGGAGGCTGAGACAGGAGAATGGTGTGAACCCAGGAGGCGGAGCTTACAGTGAGCCGCGATCATGCCACTGCACTCCATCCTGGGCAACAGAGCAAGACTCCGTCTCAAAAAACTAAAAGTAAAAATAAAAATAAAACTTAGAATCTCAAACAGGGAAGTTGAGCACAAACCAAACACAGCAGACGGCACATCCCAGAACGGATGAGACCATGTGGGGCTGTGCACAACCAGATACATGCCGTTAAGGAGCGTTCAGCTTCCTATTTTCAAAGGCGCTCAACACTACAGAAAGTAGAGACTGTTGAATTTACCAGAAACTGTCATTTAAATCAAATGCTATTATTCTTCCAAGTCATCACTTACCTGAGTGATGGTATCAATGCTCAAAGCCATTCCCTAACTTTTCAAAGCTGCTCCCACGCACGCTTGGACTGAATTCTCTAGGAATAAACTTAATGGGGTTTAAAAATCAAAGGTGTAAGATTTGACAGCAACAAACAGGTTTTCTATTCTATTAGTAACTTAATAAAATTAAACTTCTATCAATAGAAGAACAGAATAAAAGTAATTTTCTCAGCCAGGCGTAGTGGCTCACGCCTGTAATCCCAGCACTTTGGGAGGCCAAGGTGGACGAATCACTTGAGGTCAAGAGTTCCAGACCAGCCCTGACAACATGGTGAAATCCCATCTCTACTAAAAATACAAAAATTAGCTGAGTGTGGTGGCGGGTGCCTGTAATCCCAGCTACTCAGGAGGCTGAGGCAGGAGAACTGCTTGAACCTGGGAGGCAGAGGTTACAGTGAGCCAAGATCCACCACTGCCCTCCAGCCTGGATGACAGAGCAAGAGTCTGTCTCAAAATTAAAAACAAAGCAAAACAAACAAACAAAAAAAAACCATAGTAATTTTCCCAAGTACAAATGAATGCTCCCTCCCCCTCAAAAAAAATTTTTCACCAGAAAGATTCCTTAGGAGTCAAACATATTTTACCTGTAACACCATGTTGAGTAAACTGTTCACAGCTAGAGTTGCATGAAACACTCCACAAAGTCTAGAATAACCAAATGTGTTCTAAAATTGTGTAGTACCAACGCTATAGCAAAATGCTTCCTAGTTTACTTCAACAATTAAAGGTCAAGACTTTTCATTTTCCTGGTCTTTCTGGACATCCCTGGATGTCTCAAGGCTGCTGCACTGACTCATCCCGCCCACTAATGAAAAATACAAAACGCCGAAGTCCAAGCATCTACTTGAATTTCTCATTTAGTAACAAAGCAGCCACCAGTCCTGATGGCATAAACAAAAGCGCGCTCTATCATCGCACAATGCTAGTTGTGAGGTGGGATTTCCAACACTAGAGGGCGCTGTCCCGCTTTCCCGCACGTGCCATGGGTGCATACCTACCTTATCCAGAGACAGGAAGTGCCGCGTGCTGGGTTCTGACACAACAGACAAGCACATCACTCGTTGTTCTTCTTGTACTTCAACTGTCCCCAAATACTCAACTGTTGCTATGCTTTTTTGAGCTCCTATGAAATTCCTTAAAATATTTTTTACTGATCAGTAACAGCACGTCAGGTTCCTTAAGGGCTCTGGCATATCCCAAGCAATCTCTATGCCCTCCTGCAAAGCCAGCACAGATGGAACACGCTGTTTGTCAGGGAACCGCCTGTCCTTCTAGCGGTTTTCACGCTGTTTAGTTCCAAAACAAAACAGTTTTAAATCCAGTCAAAGTCTAGTTCAGTCAATATTCACTACAGCTAGGATTCTAGTTACCAATGGTAATCATGAAAGATATTACAAACTGAGAAACAAAAGACCTTTATTTTTTCTCACTCCTAAATAATTCCATGACTGTCCCATGCATACTGTCCAGAAGTGATTTTTTTTTTTTTTTTTTTTTTTGAGATGAAGTCTTGCTCTGTCTCCCAGGCTGGAGTGCAATGGCACGATCTCGGCTCACTGCAACGTCCACCTCCTGGGTTCAAGCAATTCTCCTGCCTCAGCCTCCCAAGTAGCTGAGATTATAGGCGCCTGCCACCACACGCAGCTAATTTTTCTATTTTTAGTAGAGACAGGGGTTTCACTATCTTGGTCAGGCTGGTCTCGAACTCCTGACCTCAGGTGATCCACCCCCCTCAGCCTCCCAAAGTGCTGGGATTACAGGCGTGAGCTACCGCACCCAGATCCATAAGTGATCTTACATCAAACTAGAACATACTTTAAGAGTGAAAAATTATACAATGGTTTCTTCTCTCTCCTGTAGAAATGTTATCATAATTAAATGCTTGATCAATTGCTAAATCGCAACTTACAATATGAAAATCTTCATACACTTCAAATATACTGAAGAAAACGTCTACATGTAACTGAGGTGTGGCGTCCACCTGAATGAACAGCACGAAACGCTATTAAAGTGACACTAGAAGCCCAGGCACAAATCATACACAGACACAAAAAAGCTCCAGATCCCACTCAGGAAGAATGCACCAACACATTCGCATTTATTTTCTTTTTTTTTTTTTTTTTTAAGCAAATAACAAAGACCCAGTTTACCAGCTTTACTGTTTTAAACCTAAGCTTAACATTACATATTTAAACAATTGTCAAAACTTACTAAGTTGCCAGCATTCATGCACAACTAGAAAACATCCTTAATTTATATTAAACCAGAAATGTATTACCATTAATGCATTAATATCTTTCACTACTAAATACTGAAAAAAATTGAAATTATTTCTGTAGAAGAATCGTCCTGGCAATGTTAACTTCACAGCAGGCCGACACTACGTGGCTCACATTTCAGACACAATGAAAAGCAGGTCCATGCTGGTGTTAGTGTACAATCTTGTCCTACACTAAAGAGTCAAGACTCACCTTAGAGTACGTTTAATAAAAAAGCAAAGTGCATACAGAGATTTACAACAATTTTAAAGACAAAAAAAAAATGGTCCTATTATGTGGTCCCAACAATCAACTCAAAAGTCTATGACAAATAGAGGCTCCGATGAGCTGTTTATAAATACTTTAGGTACAATTATACTGAAAGTTGAGTTCGTTTGAAATCTTCAAAAAAATGTTCCTGTTAATCCTCAAATGGTGCTTGTTATAGTTTAACATTTCTGTTAAGCGCGTGCGTTGAACTACTTGTTATCCAAGCGCAGCAGCTGCTCCTTACCATTTATTGTTAAGGACTTTAACTGGCCGTCTTCTTCAACTTCTACTCTTTCTTGACCGTTCTCGACAATTCTGTAGGAAAAAAATTCATTTAAAAACCTTTCTGGTAAAGAAAATGCATGTGTGAGGCTAAGTTGTTTAAGGACATTACTGAAATACACCATGAATGTAAGTAATTTTCAGGCTGTAAAAACATGGCTGAAGCCAACCTGTGAACAATAATACATCTTCCTTTGCTAAAATAGAACCTGACAAAATAAATTGTGTCTCAAATACTGTACAGGTGGATGCTAAATACATGCAGAGGCTATAAAACAGTAAAGGCTTTACTGTTAATGATTTTCCATTTTACCATTTTAACAATGCTGCGGAAACTTATTACACTATATTACATTAAAGATTCCCTCTAATAATTCAACAGTTAAGTAACATTTAAGAGAAAAAGCTTTAATTAATGAATTTGGAGAGCAAAAGGTTTTCATGGCGCCAGATTTAGCATACAACAACCTCTATCTACTTCACACTCTGGGAGACGTGCAACATGGCACCAGTGAAACATTATGCCTGCTTACTAAAAATATAAAATGCAGAATACCACAGTACCTCTTTGTAGTGATTTTTCTGCCATTAACCATTTTAGTTGAAGTTGATATCGATTTGAAGTTGCCCATGCCACTACCACCAAATGACGTGGAAGAGAATGAAGTGAGGCCCCCATGACCTAGTGACCCAAATGAAGTAAATCCTACAGGAAAACAAAAGAAAAATGCTTAGAGAAATATGTCAACTAGTAATGCAAAGACAAGTCTGAAAGTTCAGTAGCAGACTATTTAATGTTAAGGCATAGAACCGCTGAGTAATAAACCACACAACTAGCAAGGCCTCGGCCGAAGTGCTGGGGTGCCCAGGGGGAAAGACTGTGTCTCAAATCCCTCGGTGGGGACTTTAGGGGAATGTGAGAGTGCAGCCTCTCCCCCTCTCCTCATGCAGAGCTTCGCGGGACCCGAGCAGCTTTCCTGACATGCCAAAGATAGCCCCCGCTTGTGGGTGGTCTGCTTGGCACCATCAAGCACATGTGTTGTGTTAATGTGAACATTCTGGAACCAGGACCGGTAGTAAGCTCCAACCAGCAGAGCAGCCTCAGTATCAAAGCTCTGTTTGCTTTGGCGTGGCTTGTAAACTCCATGGACTGTGATGAACACCCTTACCCCACAGGAACAGAGTGACCTCACCACCACAGAACAGCAAACCTAACCGGCTTCCCTTCTCTTTGCCACAGGACCACAGGGGATAAGAATCTAAATTATTAAAAAACTAAAATAATTGTAGAAAGAACACTCCAAGTATTCATCTGAAAAACCATGGTTCATGAACACCATTCTCAACTATACACTATGGACACTATCACAGCGTGGACACTAAAAAACTGCACAAGTTACACTAAAGCAAACCTATTTTTTGATACTAAAGCTGGTCTACTGGTTAGAGATTCTGTCCTGCTTCCAAAATCCTCACATTAACACAACTGACGCATACCTCTGAACATGATTCAATCATCTAGGCCCAGATACTGTCTAGGGCTGGTGGTGTCCTGAAGAAATACGTGAGCCAGGTACGTTAAGTTTACCTTTTCTAATGATTTCACTAGAAAGCAGAAACTAGTGAAATTAATTTTAGTATTTTATTTAATATAGTATATCCAAAATATTTCAATCGGAAATAAAAAAATCAAAATCATTTGCGATATTTTACACTGCTTTCCACGTTCCATCTTTGAAACCCAATGACTATTTCACACTCCCGCTGATCTCCATTAGGAGCAGCCAGGCCTCCAGGGCTCAGGAGCTACACGTGGCGGTGGCTACTGCACTGGTCTAGATTAAGCCTCGCTAAGTATTTATTCTTGTGATACTTTGTAAGGCATCTCAGAAGTGGAGAAGGCTTACACCTCCACCACACACACACACACACAGGAGCCACTGATTACTTTTTAAAAGGACTATTTACGTGGCATTTTTAACTAGCTTTCTTAACCTGTGGTCAGCATATTCCATGGTATCAAATGAGAGGATCTGCTGAGGGAAAGCACATCAAAACTGAGGTCCAATCGAGCAGAATTCACTACTTACCTAGCTGGCATGAGCAAAATGTTAAAAGAAAATAAAATTCTGACCATGATGAGGAAGGAATCCTATATAACAAGCTCTCCCAATTCTTATCGTGGAGGCTTAAAAATAAAAATGAGAGAATCAAAACAGCAGCTCCAAGCCAGGAGTGGTGGCTCATGCCTGTAATCCCAGCACTCTGGGAGGCCAAGGCGGGTGGATCCACCTGAGGTCAGTTCAAGACCAGCCTGGCCAACATGGCAAAAACCCTGTCTCCATTAAAAATACAAAAAATACAAAAAAAAAAGTCTCCATTAAAAATAAAAAATTAGCTGGGCCTGCTGGTACACACCTGTAATCCCAGCTACTCAGGAGGCTGTGGCACAAGAATCACTTGAACCCAGGAGGCGGGAGGCTACAGTGAGCCGAGACCATGCCACTACACTAAGAATGGCACTCACTAAAAATGAGACTCTTTTTAAATTTAAAAAAGGAAAAAAAGTTCCCCTGTGAAGAGAAACTGGATGAGCTTCAGAGGAAAGTGGGATTCTAACTCTTCAGGCTAAACACACAGGCATATCATGATATATGCATATTCACGTTACTCCAGTCTACAAGCTGTGTTTCCATCGGTGAACTATGAAGAGCTATGTGCGCGAGGCTGACACTTCACTAGTGAGTGAGCCTGGCCTGGGCTAGTGGTAAGGCCCAGCCTTCGATTCCATCCAGTGGGACACTCCTAGGATGCTATTTGTGCACTTTTGTTTTAACTACAAAGGAGGTTAGACAGCATGAAGGTTGGTGAGATTTTCCAAGTGCACTACTTTCCACCTACTGACACAGAACATATGTTGCCCCTTTTCAACAAAGTTGTTCATTACATTCTGGCCTTGATTATTATATTAAGAGGAGAAGATTTCCAAGTACAACATTCTTAGGAAGATTAGGAGAAAATGTAGGTTATTAAGCGCAGACCTGTATACCAAAAAAAGCTGGCAAATCTACAATGCTATTCTACGAAAGGTATACACATATTTTAAAGTACTCTAACTAAAAGAGTATTATGCTTTTATAAGTACTAACTGCTGTTAAGATAACAGAGATTAAACCTAGGGATTTAATACCTGTATCAAAAGAAGAAAATCCACTTCCAAAAGACGGAAATCCACTGAACGCGGAGAAAAACGACCCCGTCCCTCGGCTTCTGCTTCCTCTGGGACCCCTTCGATTCCCAAAGAAGTCCTCAAAAGGGTCTTCTAAAATCAAACATAAACACACATTATGAAGTCTTTTTTTCAAGTTTTTTTCCTCGTGTGATAGCTACAGTAAGAGAAAATAGATGTTTGTAACATATTCAGGGACAAAAAACTTAAGAGGTTGTAACAAAAGAGCTTATCTACAGGGTAACTGAAATACTACCTCACCAACAGTTTTACTAACTAGTTTAATTCAACTAAAACTACAATACATTATATCAAATAAATTACCAGGCTTAATTAAAAAACGGCACATATACACATTCTTTATGGAGCACCAATATGCACTTGAAACTCAGCTCTTTTCACATCACTGATTTGAGGTCCTGTTAGACGCTGTTCCTGCCGCGACCACTGGGAAAGTAAGAAAACCTTCACACGGCGGCTGTTGTGTTCCTTGGAGTCTGAGTTGCCTTCTCCAAAGCAATTCAGAAACAGAAAAATGGATTACCCTAACACGCACACGCGCGTGCACACACACACACACACACACACACAAGGAACGGGGTGGCCATGTAAGCTAAGTGTAAATACCTCATGAACTTCGGCAAAGGAAATTCCTTTTATTCTACGTTTGATGTCTCAAAAAACTTTTAAGGATTAGCTGAAATCAAATCTGAACAAATGTTAACAAGCAGACGTAAGATTACGCTTGAACGTGTCTCAACAGAACATCGCCGAGGTGAGGAAGCATCACGCTGCCAAGGGGAAACGCAAAGTGCTCCTGGAAATCAAGATCATAACTGACTGTTATGTTTTCCTCCGTTGCTATTAACAATCAACGAGTACTTACTAAAAATTCATAAAGTATACAAACCTTTTTAATTTACCTGGGTTCTGCGTTGGTAATTACTGTAATTTTTTCAGAAAAATGAGAAACCTGTGATAAAAGCAAGGAATCCTAATAGATGCATTAAGACATAAATGCACGCAAGGTAAAGACAAAGGCAAGCCAGGACCAACTACGGAATTAGTACGGCCTACTTGCAGGGCAGAGCGACCAAAGCAGGCAGTGGATACATTTGAGTCACAAATGTTAACAATAAACACCGCAGCACACAAGGATACAACAGCAAGCACTGAAATCAAGCAGAAATCGAGATTCATGAAGCAACTGAGGTTATGAACAAGAGTGTCTTGATCCAGCTACTCTGGAGGCTGAGTGGGAGGATTCCTTGAGCTCAGGAGTTTGAATCCAGGCTGGACAACATAGCAAGACTTTGTTTCTACTAAAAAAAATTCAGTGACTAGAGAAAAGCAGTACCTGAGGTTGACTCTGACCACACTCTGAAAGGACCGATGTACAGGTGGGCAGCCAAAATCCTGAGACGCTGGGTACCCCCAGGACCCACAAATAGTAAATAGTGAGGAGCAAAGGCTGAGGAAGCTTCCGCAGAGCAGGGAGGGCAGAGGTCCACACCGGACTACTACAGAGCTCATCAGAATGAAATTGGCCAGTCGGCTTTACCCAATGCCAAGCCCAAGACACTGAATCCCAAAGAAACAAACATTGGGAGAAGTGGTCACTGGTGACTTTTTGGAAAAGGTGGCCAAGAGATAGAAGAGGAAGAAGGCATGCATAGCCAGTGCCCGGACACCCCACAGGCCAACCCGCCCCTCCACCCACAAGCCAGCGTGTGAGGTGGAGACCTAGAGGAGGAGTGCCAGAACGGGGATGCCAACAAGAAGTTACTCAAACAGTTACCGACTGTGCAAGTTACTGCCCACATTCCACAGTCAACGCCCCCCGCCCATAAAAATAATCGTAAGATGGTCATAGGTACTTTGCAAACAGACCTTACCATCCCCCACTGTTCTATTCAAAGACAAGAAAGAACAAAAGCAAAGATGTTAAATCCTAACCTTTTACCTAAAACTAGGAACATTTTGTGAATTTCTCTATGACACAAAAACTTCACCCAATTCAAATAAAAATCCAAGCATTCTATTTAGAAACTTTCTACTTTGCAGCCATAGCCTGCACATCATTGTGTCAGTAAGTATTCTATCTGACATATCTACAATATATCCTCCCAGGTAAAGAAACAAACATTACAAATACAGTTAAAACTGATTGTGGTAACTCTCTTCATCTCCCCTAGGAGGTGACCATTAAAAAGCATTTCCGGGAGGGTGCAGTGGCTCACAGCTATAATCCCAGCACTTTGGGAGGCCAAGGCGGGCAGATCACTTGAGGTCAGGAGTTTGAGACCAGCCTGGCCAACATGGTAAAACCCTGTCTCCACTAAAAATACAAAAAAGTTAGCCAGGAGTGGTGGTGGGCATCTGTAGTCTCAGCTACCCAGGAGGCTGAGGCACAAAAATTGCTTGAACCCCGGAGGTGGAGGATATAGTGAGCTGAGATCACGCCACAGCACTCCAGCCTGGGCAACAGAACATGAGTCCATCTCAAAAAAAAAAAAAAAGGCATTTCTGCATTTCCATAAATTGAGGACATTAGCATAGATCTGTATGTAGTTCCAGCTCCTTAGGAGGCCAAGGCAGGAGAGATCCCTGGAGGTCAGGGGTTCAAAACCAACCTGGGCAACATAGCAAGACCCCTTCTCTACAATAAATTTTAAAATTAGCCAGGTGTGGTGGCACAAATCTTTAGTCCCAGCTCCTTGGGAGGCTGAGGCAAGACTGAGCCCAGGAATTCAAGGCTGCAGGGAGATATGATCACACCTGTCGACAGCCACTGCACTCCAACCTGGGTAAGAGTGTGACAGTGAGAAAGGAACTCACGTGGCCAGTCTCACTGTCCATACCTGAGTCCCTAAATCAAGTTATTCTTTTACACACTCTACAACGTTTATATCCTTCCGCAATTTCCCATTTATCAATGCTAAAACATTGGTTTAGTTACAATTTCTTTAAATCCATGGCAACTAAACCCTTAAAAGTTGTCCACAAGGAACTGAGCTTTTAGATGCATCTTGAACCCGTGTCTCAGTGATAACAGTATTAACCAAGTGATTTTAACTGGTTTGCATTCTAAGCTAAATTAAGACAATGACATTCATAATTATAATATCATCATCTACAGAAGCTACCTCAAAAGCTGGCTGAGTAGTATGTTATGAAAAGGCCAATGCTTTTCCGTTCCATTTTCTTGTATGAAAAAAATCTTTATCTTGTTTATTTCTCTACTGACATTTTGTAGCTTAAATATAATTTTTTACAATTCAGGTATTCACTGAATTTTAACTCGTAGAACTTCAAATATTAAAATCACAAATTATCCTAAAAATGAAGTCTCATTTATAACAGAAACAGTGCTAAGAAACATTAAAATAATTTCAATATTTATAATTATATACAGTTAAAAGTTGCTACTTGAGATCAGACAAGTCCTTATTTCAAGTAAGAGCTACTTATCACGTGCTGGTTTCTGTCGTTTTGAAAAGCAATCTAGAAGTATGTATTAAGCTTTTAAAACCTTCAGCCCCCCAAAATAAGACCAGTATTTTTATTATAAAAAGCCCTCAACCCAGCAATTCTACATCAGGGAACTCAACTCATCCCAAACGTGGAACTAAGTTGCTGAGTGTGCATAACCACGCACAGCCAAGCAAGCGTGTGAAGTGCCGACTTGAAGTGTTCGTGGCTAGCAGAGCTGGAGAGAAAGGCAGGGAGGCCTGTGGGCATAACAACTACACAGCGCGTGCTACAACGCTCCCGTGGGGCTCCAACTGGGGCGGAGGGGCAAGACCTCCTCCTCCTCTCACCTCATTCCCATTTTCAAATTCTTAAACCCAGCATGTATTATTACTTTTGGATTTATAAACAACTAATCATACTTTTATACTTTAGCAATAAATCTTAAGACACTTGTTAATCAAATGTGCTACCAACTTCTTTTTTACTTTACCTCACCAGAAAGAACCACAACCAGTGAGGTGCCTGCTGAAGGCCACAAGACCACAGAACGGGCAGTGGAAGAAAGCGGCTGTGTCCACAGAACCAGTTACAGGAACGAGGACCATCAATGACTGGAGTATTTCCTCCTCATTTTGTGACCAATATTTGTCATATATAATCTATGCATGTCATATTTAAGCACATATCAGTTTTCTTCCCTCTCTTATCCTCTTATGTAATATACACGTATTGCCTATTAAGTTATCCCGTATCAAGGAGAACCGTAAACATCCCAGGAGAACGTGACCTTCGCTGGGCAAGGGGCTAGTGCACTTTTGGTTGTCTGCAGGATAGTGGATCATGTTAGGTGGCTGTGACCTTGTTCTTGTCCTCACTTGACAATTAAGCCCTGGGTTAAGGAAATGCATATGGGTGCCAAGTTGACAAGAGATGGACATGTGGTTGATTTCATGTTCAGGTTGACTGGGCCATGCACAGAGTTCCCAAATATTGAGCCAAAAATCCTTCCGGGTGATTCTGGATGAGATTAGCATTTGAATCAGGAGACTGGTAAAGCAGCTTGCCTCCCTAATGTGGATGGGCCTCAACCAATCAGTTGAGGGCCTGGGATCCCCACCCCACACCACCCCACCCCGGGGGAGGAGACTGCTCCAGCCCTGACAGGTTTTCCTGGCTAGCCTCCACAGTGGTGGGGGTTAGTCATGAGCACCTTCCTTGTAATACACGTTTCACCCCCAGTGGCAGTTTCTCTAGACTCACGCAGATTCTGCGAAGCAAAACATGTATGCTCATCTCTTTAGAAGCATCTTTAAATGGGTCTTCAAACCTTAACTTCATATCCTGAGGTACAAACACTACTTGAAACAGACTGCATTAGGATTTAACTCTTGAGGACTAAGTTCTGATTTTTTATCTTGCCCAAATTCCTACCTAAAGGGCCTGGGGAGTCATGCCCTACAAACCATTTGAAATTGTCCTGCAAAGCCATCCTTTGTGGGGGAAAATGTGCATCTGTGAACAGTCTATTAACATGGCTAGATCTTTTTCTTCCAGACCCTCCCAATCCTGAAGAGATTAACTGGAAGTCTAGCACATGTTAAAGGTCTGAAAACGAAACATTTGTCATCTATTGTCTCTAAGGGCAGCCACTATAAGACTTCAAAGGAACCTTCATCTCCACAATCTTTTATCTTAACCTGAACACTTTTTTTCTATGATCTCAGGTCTTTAGACAAACTCTACCAATTGTCAACCAGAAAATGTTTTCATTCACCAACAGTCTGGAAGTCCCCCTGCTTTGAGCTGTCCTGCCTTTCTGGGCCAAAACAATGTATTTCTTTTTGTTTGTTTTTTTCCCAAGACGGAGTCTTGCTCTGTCGCCCAGGCTGGAGTGCAGTGGCGCGATCTTGGCTCACTGCAACCTCTGCCTCCCGGGTCAAGCAGTTCTCCTGCCTCAGCCTCCCAAGTAGCTGGGATTACAGGCGCCTGCCACCCTGCCTGGCTAATTTTTTTATTTTTAGTAGAGGTAGGTTTCACCATGTTGGCCAGGCTGGTCTGGAACTCCTGACCTCAAACGATCCATCCGCCTCGGCCTCCCAAAGTGCAGGGATTACAGGTATAATCTGATTGATGTCTCATACCTCCCTATAATGTATAAACCAAGCTGCACCCTGACCACTTGGACACATGTTCTCGGGACTCCTGAGGCTGTATCACCAGCATGGTCACTTATATTTGGCTCAGAATATATCTCTTCAAATATTTTACAGAGTTTGACTCTTTTCTGCGACACTCTTTCCATTTCAATGTTCTGGGCATCGTATAGCAAGAGCTTCTTTAAAACTTTGCAATATCATGCTATTCCCTGAGGAATACTAAGACCAATGCATTAAGGGGCCCATAACATTAACGATGCACTAAACTGACAATCTAAAGAACAGTCACAAATTTATGACCAAAAATATATATATATATACAATGAATTTAACAGTGTGAGAAAACTGACAAGACACATGTAACAAACATTTACACACATACAAACTTAAAGAAGAACACTGAGGAAGTGGAGAACATGTTTTAAACCCACACATTTTCTCTGAGCTTTACCAAGCATGAGAACCTGATGGAACAGGAACAGCTTAACAACAAAGCGAAGGGGATTCCCACCAACCGCATTCATCTCACAGCAGCACCAGTGCAGGGCAGCACTAAGCTCGCCCTTCCTCAGCACACTCCCGCCCACGGCCCAGGAGAGGCCTGCTGTCATGATTTCAGGACTCACTGTCAATTCCCCAAGTGCAGAGAAAAGCTGGAACAAAAAAATGACAGCAAAACAAAACTGAAAAAGCATCATGGCTATTTCAAACAAAGGAAAATGTCACTCTCTCCTGAAGTTCCAAAGCTAAAACCTAGATAGCTGCCCTCAAAAGGGAGAAACACTTGAGATTCAAAAGACAAGCATGAAAGACAGACTTCCTCTGCTCTCCCAACTCCTCTCAAAACCAGGCACTCATTTATTACAACTCACATGTTTTGAATGGTGTCACTCACATTTTCAGAAGTAGCAAACAACATAACTGTTAGGAATCTGGAATACAATATGCAATGGGAGCAAATGAAGAACACGGCCAGAGCTCCGCCCTCAACTGCACACCCTGAGAACGGGGCTTCAGTGTTTCTCTCCACTGCTGAACCAGTACCTAGAACAGTGCCTGGCACTAAACGGCAGGCACGCCATATTTGTTAAATGAACACCACCACTTTCGGCTTCCCATATAATTGTTTTTTATTACAAGTATAATTTCTAGTTACATCCTAGGTCTGGTTAGAGTAATCTGTTTCCAAAGTTACAAAAATCTATCGAAGTCAAAGAATCCACAATGCACTGGAATCAAATTATTCTATTTCACATGCAAAAGGGCCGACATGAGATGAGGAACACTGGCGTCAGGAGGAATGGGCCTCTTCCCAACCACAGTCCTCATTCCTCAGGGAAGAAACCACCAGAACAGCAGCAGGCTCCGGGCTCTTTTCTGAGCCCTACTCGCAGATGGCTGATACATCTTTCCTCCACCATCACACCTTCCACCTCACTGTGCCCCTACACTATCATACTTCCTATAAATGCTGGTACTCCCTAACCCTGTCAAAGCCCAACACAGTATCAGCTCTGTCTGCAGCCTCAACTTTAAACCACTCTTCCTACATCTTGCACCTGCAGTCCCAGAGCATCTCCTCCTGGGAGCACTCAGGATACGGCAACTATCTCAATCTCTGGAGTCGTCCACAAGTTCACCAGGGACCAAAATCCCACTGGAAACAGATGATGCGAAAACCCACAAACCTACAAAGGACTCAGGCAACGTCTTGCTCAGGTGACTGTCATGCCAACAATGTGAACCAAACACTATACAAAGACCTGCTGGGGGACCAACACCACAAAATACAAGGGAGGAAACCACCAGAGAAACACTGCCCACAAACTCTCATGGCATGGCTCAAGCCCTGTAGAGGGGTAGCCAGAGCCTCAGTTCTCACAGCAGAGAAAATTCTCAAAATGACCGTTTCCAGGAACCATTTCCTCTCCCTATTTAAGGAAGGAGGTCAGAGGAAACAAAGGTCCTGAAATGACCAAGTAGGTACCGAAAAACAGCACAAAAGAAGCTGCAGGCCACTAACATGGCACCCATCCTCACTACCCAGGATAATTTTCAGTAGAAATGAAGGGCCTGGCACGGTGGCTCATGCCTGTAATCCCAGCACTTTGGGAGGCCGAGGTGGGCAGATCACCTGAGCTCAGGAGTTTGAGACCAGCCTGACCAACATGGAGAAATCCTGTCTCTCCTAAAAATACAAAATTAGCTGGGCGCGGTGGTACATGTCTGTAATCCCAGCTACTTGGGAGGTTGAGGCAGGAGAATCACTTGAACCCGGGATACGGGTTGCAGTGAGCTGAGATCACGCCACTGCACTCCAGCTGGGCGACCGGATGAGACTCCATCTCAAAAAAATGAGATACTTCCAAAAAACAGCTCCATCTCAACACGAGGAGTTCTCAAATATGCACACAACCATACATGAGTTTGGCATGTTCTCCAAGAAACTCTCACCAGGTGAGAGGAAGAGCATGTGGGGACGCTGGGCGGGACTGCCCGCTGCTTCATGACCATGTGAAATTACACATAAGGATGATTCCAACAACTTTAGCCCGAAACCAGTCTCGTACATCACGGTTTCATTTTTTAACCTTTCTTTCTTAAATTTTTAGAAATGGCATCTCATTATTTTTCCCAAGCTGGACTCGAACTCCTGGGCTCAAGGAATCTCCTACCTCAGCCTCCCCAGCAGCTGACATTACAGGGGTGCACCACCATGCCCGGCTTAGTATGTGATGTTTTTATGTGTATTTAAAAAGACTCCTTAACTTCTTCTAAGTGACTTGTGTGTAGGTGTGCATGTGTATGAACTCTGTCCTAAAGTAATCAAAGAACACTCATTACAAACAAACTGCTATAGCGCCGTGTAATGACAGTGGGTCCAGGTCACCAGCACACACTGATCCAATCTGCTGTGCCACTCCCATGCCTGTACTTGACCCCTAACTTCTAGCTCTCATTAACATGTCTAACTTTGGCCAAGCACGGTGGCTCACACCTGTAATCCCAGCACTTCGGGAGGCCGAGGCGGGCAGATCACCTGAGGTCAGAAGTTCGAGACTGCCTGGCCAACGTGGTGAAACTCCGTCTCTACTAAAAATACAAAAATTAGCCAGGTGTGGTGGTGGGCACCTGAAATCTCAGCTACTTGGGAGGCTGAGGCAAGAAAATCGCTTGAACCTGGGAGGCAGAGGTTGCAGTAAGCTGAGACCGTGCCACCGCACTCCAGCCTGGGTGACAGAGCAAAACTCCGTCTCGGAGCGAGGGGTGAGGGCACATGTCTAACTTTAAAAGTTCCTCCTTCTTTCACCTTTCAAAATTTGCTGCTTGGCTGTGAATTTCAAAGACTAGCACAAAAATCCACCCGTTAGAAATATGATGTTAAAGTGGTTGAATCATGGCCCCCAAAAAAGATACTAGAGTCCTAATCCCCAGTACCTGTGAATGTGACCTTACTGGGAACAGGCTCTTTGTAGATTAACAAGTTAAGATGAAATCATTACAGTGGGCACTAATCCAATACAAATGATGTCCTTATAAAAAGGGGGAACTTGTGGCTGGGCACAGTGGCTCCTGCCTGTGATCAGTTACTTGGGAGGCTGAGGAAGGAAGACTGCTTGAGCCTAGTGGTTCGAGGCCAGCCTAGGCAACACAATGAAACCCGTCTCAAACATTAAATCCAATGGACACAGAGACAGACACAGAGGAGATGATGTCAACATCGGACAGGACATCTGTCTGCAAACACAGGGAGAAGAACAGCTGGAGAAGGGCCTGGAGCGGGATGGGACACACCTCAGCCTCAGAGGCAACCAGCCCTGCAACACCTGGGTGTCTGTCACACGGCCAGCCTCCAGGACTGGGAGATGATACATTTTGGTAGTTTAAGCCCCTGGTTTGTGGTACGGATCAAACTCAAGGCTGTCTTCAGGGTTGTGCTCTGGCTTCTAGGGAAAGAGCCTACGAGACGCCCGGCCTGTACTTCAGGGCTGCCACCTCCCTCTCTTGCTTCTTCAGTTCTATCTCCAAGGCAGCTGAGGTGGTCTGACCAAGGACAGTATCAAGGCACTAGAGGAAACCATTGTATTCTAGATACACTGTCAGTCAGTCCAGCTCGGGCAGCTCCTTGACACTTAATGGTGTTGCCGGCAGCACCCCAGCTCTGGCCCGCTGCGCTCCTCACTCAGCGGCTCCTCGTGCTCCTCACTGAGCTCCTCTGCGTCTCCAGGGCTGGCCCCGTCCTCGCTGGATATGAGCCCCAGCTCCTTGCTGAGGGCTCACCCAGGCCCCAGTTACATCCTGTGCAGGCCTCAACCTCACTAGAGAGCGCCAGGTCCTCGCTGGATATCATCACATCCAAGGCCTCACTGTTCTCTTCACCAGGGCTGTCCTCTGTGGCCTCCTCCACCCTGGGCAGTTCTACTAACTCCTCACTAGGCTCCAAGTCCTCACTGGCCACTTCCTCAAACCCTGGGAGAGTAAAATGACTGACTCACTATCATCATTTAATCACAGGTCAGAAAGGCAGGTTACTCTCCTCAATGCACTCATTTTTCCTCCAAGAAGTCTGCTTTCCTTGGTTCTACATACCACAGGATTCCTCCCCTATTGCTACAGAGCATCATTCATACCACAGTGATGCTTTACAAACGAAACTTGTTGCACTGCTAAAATAAAAGGCCTCTCTGGAAACCTTGAAGGTTAGCTTTGGTTTTCCAAGAATATAAATAAAAATGTGAAGTTAAACCCACAGGCTTTTCCCAGATGGTAATGCCTGCTATGAGTAATGGGATCAAAAGGCACTATTATCAGGTACCCTTTCTTTCCTATCTTCGAACATCATTTCACTGAGCAATAGGGTCCTCTAATAATAAAATAAAGAGATCATCTTAACTCAAATAGGTCCACTGCCTATTAATAAACTTTTCCAATTAACATTTTGACAAGAGCTCATTTTCATGTGCTCTACATTCTGGAAATTTCAACAGTCACCTAGCCTCAGCAGTTTTGATTGTATCCCTCCAATTCAGAGGCAGCATTCCTTCCAGGCTGGTGTTAGAATCCGCCTCCACGACCTCTCCTGGGAGGGCTTCTGCTGTAAAGGACGGGTTCCACACCGCAGGCCCAAGTCTCCTCGGCCACAGCGTGACAATGAGCACTGCCTGGTGCTCAGGCACAGAGCTGCATACCGTGTGTCCAACACCCGGCACCCCTTCACCCTTCCCCACCTACCATGAGGGAGGTCTGAATTACAGCAGGGGTTCTGCATTCTGATAAACGTAAAGTGCAGCTCGGAAATACCTTACAGTAGATTTTAAACTACTTTTTTGTCACATGGAAAGTACACCAGGTCTAGTAAATATGATTTATCAACAGCGGTCCCCAACCTTTTTGGCACCAGGGACTGGTTTCATGGAAGACAATTCTTCCACACAGCGGGTGGTGGGTTGGGGTAGGGGGATGGTTTCAGATACTGGATTCTGATGAGGAACGCGCAACCTAGGTCCCTCGCCTGTGCAGTTCACAATAGGGTCTGTGCCCTTATGAGACTCCAATGCTGCCACTGAGCTGACAGGAGGTGGGGCTCAGGCAGTAACGCTTGCCTGCCTGCCCGCCGCTCACCTCCTGTTCCTAACAGGCCAGCTCGTAACAGGCCACAGACCAGGGTGTTGACCCCTGAACTACATCATTAATAAGCAGAAATCCCTCTGGCTCTGCATCCACACCCATCTACACTAAACATACCGCCAGCAGGCTGCACAGTGACTACATACATATAGTAGCCAAGGAGCAGCAGCTTCCCCTGTGTGTAAATCCTGAGAGCCTGAAAATGGAAGTCATCTAGAACACCTACAAGAACGCAATGAACAAGTATCACTGCCACACTAATCATGGGAAACACAGGGTCTTAAAATAGGTCTGTATGTAAAATGGAGCATTTAACAGTGCAGCATTTCAGTAAGACTAGCACCTCTCTCCTTGGACTAGGGGTAAAAACTCACATATTCACTCACATCTAATTAAATCTCTGTATCTTCTTTACAAGTAATTGCTCTATGGCTTGGTGTATCAGATTATTTTCCCCAAGGAAAACAAAAATTGGCTACAATTCAGTCACTAAGGGACCCTTCCCCTTTGAATTAAAAAATAATAATAATGTTAAGAAAGGGCCGTTTAATCATAATGTTAAGAAGGAGCCTGTTTAATAATAATGTTAAGAAAGGCCCATTTAATAATAATGTTAAGAAAGAGCCCGTTTAATAACAATGTTAAGAAAGGGCCGTTTAATCATAATGTTAAGAAGGGGCCCATTTAATAATAATGTTAAGAAAGGGCCCGTTTAATAATAATGTTAAGAAAGGGCCCGTTTAATAACAATGTTAAGAAAGGGCCCATTTAATAATAATGTTAAGAAAGGGCCGTTTAATAATAATGTTAAGAAAGGGCCCGTTTAATAACAATGTTAAGAAAGGGCCCGTTTAATAACAATGTTAAGAATGGGCCCATTTAATAATAATGTTAAGAATGGGCTGTTTAATCATAATGTTAAGAAAGGGCCGTTTAATCATAATGTTAAGAAAGGCCTATTTAATAATAATGTTAAGAAAGGGCCCGTTTAATAATAATGTTAAGAAAGGCCTATTTAATAATAATGTTAAGAAAGGGCCCGTTTAATAATAATGTTAAGAAAGGGCCCATTTAATAACAATGTTAAGAAAGGGCCCATTTAATAACAATGTTAAGAAAGGCCCCGTTTTATAATAATGTTAAGAAAGGGCTGTTTAATAATAATGTTAAGAAAGGCCCATTTAATAACAATGTTAAGAAAGGGCCCATTTAATAATAATGTTAAGAAAGGGCCCATTTAATAATAATGTTAAGAAAGGGCCCGTTTAATAATAATGTTAAGAAAGGCCCTGTTTGGCCGGGCGCAGTGGCTCACGCTTGTAATCCCAGCACTTTGGGAGGCCGAGACGGGCGGATCACGAGGTCAGGAGATCGAGACCACGGTGAAACCCCATCTCTATTAAAAATACAAAAAATTAGCCGGGCGTGGTGGCGGGTGCCTGTAGTCCCAGCTACTCGGAGAGGCTGAGGCAGGAGAATGGCGTGAACCCAGGAGGCGGAGCTTGCAGTGAGCCGAGATCACGCCACTGCACTCCAGCCTGGGCGACAGAGCAAGACTCCGTCTCAAAAAAAAAAAAAAAAGAAAGGCCCCGTTTAATAATAATGTTAAGAAAGGGCCCGTATAATAATAATGTTAAGAAAGGCCCCGTTCAATAATAATGTTAAGAAAGGCCTATTTAATAATAATGTTAAGAAAGGGCCCGTTTAATAATGTTAAGAAAGGCCCATTTAATAATAATGTTAAGAAAGGGCCTGTTTAATAATAATGTTAAGAAAGGCCCATTTAATAATAATGTTAAGGGCCGTTTAATCATAATGTTAAGAAGGGGCCTGTTTAATAATAATGTTTAAAAAGGCCTGTTTAATCATAACGTTAAGAAGGGCCTGTTGAAGACGCCTGGTCTCAGACGTCACGAGGACAGCCTGTTTCACCTCGTGTGCCCTAGAAGAGAAGCCATGGTGTTGGAAGAGTGGGCCTTCTTCCTCGCTTGGTCTCCATGAGAATCACGCATCAGAGCACAGGACTTCAACCCCAACACTGCCCTGTCCTGCAAAGCAACAAATGCAGTTTGCTGAAGGCTAAAGCAAGACGCAAAGGTCATTTTTAAGACAGAGATCAATCCGTAAATTATTTTTCTTAAAGAAATATTTCTTGCCTGTGAGGGTCGATGAAGGATGGATGTAAACATGGTTCTTTCTTGAGCTGTTTCTGCTGATGGCAACAGTGATTACAGCAAATGCACTTAAACGATGAGCAGACCAGTCTCCCGGTGCCCTGATCTGAAATCCCCTGCTTAGCTTCAGTTTCCCTGAAAATGCTAGAGGCCACTGACTGTCCTTCCTCCCTCAGAAAGGGGCTTTCTTCAAGCCAGCCAGCCCATAATAAGGTGTAAGAACAACCTCTTTGAATCCCCATTTGAGATACACTGAAGAACTGCACCATGCAAAAGGCCCAAGACCTACCAGACATGAGAGTGATTCTGCTTCTTCGTGCCTGCGGCAGGCAGGAGCTCCACGTGTCTCCCCTGTATTATCTGTAGACACAACTGCTCTTCTCTTTCCCTCCTGGGGGTTGCAGGTGGTGTTCAGTTTCTTCACCCATGCTCCAGGCAATGAAGAAGGTAAACACACAATGTGCTTCCTTCTCAGTAAGTCAAAAGACAAAAACAGCTACAGGAGTACATGTTTAATCCTGACCTCTCAGGTCACCCAGCGCATCACTCAGAAAGTCCCAGTGGTTGAGAAGGCTCTAACAGGAGACAGCTAACAAAAGTGCCTGACCCAAACTATGCCCAAGACATACACCAAAGCCTAGGACCAGGCATCAAGACTCAGATGCCGTTGATGAGAAATCCATTTTCCTACAATCAAACAGCAGCTGTAACAGCGCTGTCTCCCTTAACAAAACCATTCTGTCCCAGCAAAGGCCTCCGCAGTCTTGCTCCAGAGGTGCCTTTCTGCAAGCTCTGAACAACAGTCCTCACACACAGTGTCTACGGATAAAGGTCTTGCCAACAGTACTATGATGCTTAATGATTTTAACAGGAATATGATGTGACAAATTCACACACAAATAGGTTGTTCAATGGGAAACAACATTTCCAAGACACCAGTACCCGTGCCCTTACCACTGTTTCATCTGAGGGCAAAAGCAAGTTAATTACGGCCATACACAACAAACAAAAAAAATACATTAAGCCCTTTATTATTTTAATTTTTCAAGTTGTAACTTAAAACAAATTTTCAAAGAGGAAGAAGAGAAAAGATTCTACAGCTCCTGTGCTGCTTTTTTTCAGACAGGGTCTTGCTCTGTCACCCAAGCTGGAGTGCAGTGGCCCAATCTCGACCTCCCAGGCTCAAGCAAATCCTCCCACCTCAGCCTCCCAAGTAGCTGGGACCACAGGCACATGCCACCACGCACAGCTAATTTTTTGTATTTTTTGTTGTTGTTGAGACAGGGTTTCACCATGTTGTTCAGGCTAGTCCAATGCTGCTTTAAATACAAAGTTTCATGACAAAATACAATTTTATTTTTTTTTTTGAGACGGGAATTTCACTCTTGTTGCCTAGGCAACAATGCAATGGCACGATCTCAGTTCACCGCAACCTCTGCCTCCTGGGTTCAAGTGATTCTCCTGCCTCAGCCTCCCAAGTAGCTGGGATTACAGGCATGCGCCACCATGCCCAGCTAATTTTGTATTTTAGTAGAGACGTAGCTTCTCCATGCTGGTAAGGCTGGTCTTGAACTCCTGACCTCAGGTGATCTGCCCGCCTCAGCCTCCCAAAGTGCTGGGATTACAGGCATGAGCCACCATGCCCAGCCTAAAATACAATGTTAATTCAACAGAAAGGCCATACTAAGCCCTCACTTGGGTCATGGACACACACCAAGTCAACCCACATGATTAACTTACCAAAGAAGTCAAATGAAAATGGGTCCCTTCCACCAAAAAATTCCCTGAAGACATCATCTGGGTTACGGAATGTGAAGCCAAATTCAAATGGACTGTCAAAATGACTTCCACCTGCACAAATACAACACAGCTTTTAGTTTATGAATTTTGGTGTTTTGTAGGCAAAGAATTCTTTGTTGACAGAACATTATACAAATCATGATCTAATAAAAACAAAAATATTTCATAAACCTGAAGTTCTCTATAATTCAAAACATGAGCCCTGTACTGACACAAAGTGAGCGTGCCCAGCGCTGATGGCATATGAGTGCAGCAGTGGCCCCTTCGACACTACTTTTCACCATCTCTAAATCCGTGATCGGCATATAACATGTAACATTACACACCATTTTTATGATTTGTTATGAAGGTTTATGAAGACCAAGAGTATCTGCATCCACTTTGACAACTGCCTTCCTGGAGCCACAGAAGCTGCCGCGTGGCCCCAGTAGGTTTGGAGCAATAATTTCCCAACACCCCTGGGGAGGCTGGTCACAGCCCAGTGACCATGGGAACTTTTGGAGACAAAGTCTACGCCCTTCAAGGTCATTATTTTAGCTTTTCAGGAAAATCTGCTCTTTAAACCCTTAGGATATTTTGACATAACGTCAAGTGCTGATCTAAGGCTGTATGTTCACAATATATTGCAGTATGGTTACAAATTGTTCCTATCTATAAAAAGCACATCAACATATACTTCTAGTCTCATAAAAAGATTTTTAAATGCTATCAATTTCTCTGTCCTCTCCCCAATTTAGTTCGCTTTCTACGTTGCATCTCTATTTACTGATACAAAATCGACTCTGACCAAGAGACTCGTGATTTACAAACAACTTACTTGCCAAGACCTTTTGTCTTCAAAGAAAACACTCATGTACTTACCTCCTCCTCCACCATTTAATCCTTCTTTGCCATATTTGTCATAGATGTCCCGTTTCTTAGCTAAAAATTTAAAGAAAAGTCAGTAAGGCCAAGTTCCTTTTAAACCCTTAATTCAACAGATAAGGTATGTCCCAAGTTGTAAATCGGTTTTCAATGTTTTACAATTGAATTTCAAGGAGTATGGCCACCCTTTCTTTAAAACAAAACAAAGCAACAGGGAAAACTTTCTGTACCTCTCTCTTGAAAAACAATTCAAAAAAAATTCAGTATGTTGAATTTTTACAAGTTATTACAAATATTTAAGTATTTACGGCCGGGCACAGCGGCTCACACCTGTAATCCCATCACTTTGGGAGGCCAAGGTGGGCAGATCACCTGAGGTCAGGAGTTTGAGACCAGCCTGGCCAATACGGTGAAACCGCATCTCTTGTAAAAATACAATAATTAGCCAGGCATGGTGGCAGGTGCTTCTAATCCCAGCTACTCAGGAGGCTGAGGCAGGAGAACAGCTTGAACCCGGGAGGTGGAGGTTGTGGTGAGCCAAGATCATGCCATTGCACTCCAGCCTGGGCAACAAGAGCAGGGGGGAAAAAAAAAACTTAGCCGGGCACAGTGGCTCACACCTGTAATCCCAGCACTTTCGGAGGCCAAGAAGGGAGGATCACCTGAGGTCAGGAGTTCAAGGGCAGCCTGGCCAACATGGAAAAACCCAGTCTCTACTAAAAATACAAAATTAGCCACGCATGGTGGCGCATGCCTGTGATCCTAGCTACGCAGGGGACTGAGGCAGGAGAACTGCTTGAACCCAGGAGGCAGAGGTTGCAGTGAACCGAGATTGCACCACTGCACTCAAGCCTAGGCAACAAGAGCAAAACTCCGTCTCAAAAAAAAAAAAAAAATTTTTTTTTTCTTTATTCCATGAGATCGTTTCTTTCACTCTACTGCCCACAGAGCCCAGGCATGCTACATTAAAATCACATGACCAAGTACAAGATTATTCCAACCATAGAGGTGCACCATTTTACTACAAAAATCCAATCAGAGGACCGTATCTGCAGCACAAAAACAAACATGCCAGGGCCTAGGCAACTGGAAGAAAGTAGATGTGCCAGAAAGGGGCCAACCTAACACCCTACAGGCTCATTCACCCTCGAAGCAGACCACCCGGATGCAAGGCCTGGGGCTAGCGTGCCAGTTTCCACTGACAGTCTTCACACTTACACTCCAAATGCTACTTACAGCCCAGAACAAAAACAATGACATTAGAAGCACCGGTACTTCTGACATGACACCATCTGCGTTCCTCAAAAAATCTCAGGCTGGATGCAGTGGCTAACGCCTATAATCCCAACACAACACTTCGTGTGGGTAAGGCAGGTGGATTACTTAAGCCCAGGAGTTCAAGACCAGCCTGGGCAACATGGCAAAATCCCACCTTTAAACACAATACAAAAGAGTTAGCTGGGCACAGTGGCACCCACCCGTGGTCCCAGTTACTCAGGAAGCCGAGATGGGAGAATCGCTTGATCCTGGAAGGTCAAGACTGCAGCGAACTGTGATCGTGCCACTACATTCCAGCCTGGGCAACAGAGTGAGACCCCTTCTCAATTTTTAAAAAGTAAAAGAAAATCTCACATCCCACAAAATGGGAAAACAGGCTTAGAAACAAACCACTTGCAAGCAGGTTCAGGCAGCCAGTGCCATGGCAAGAACAATGACCATGTTTTGAAGACAACTCCAGCTGGCACTGAAGGCTGCCTAAAAGGACACGAAAAACACACCCCATACACCTCCCAAAAGAACCAAGCGACTTTTCAGTGTGGTAGTTTATAGCTGCTCTATCAAATATGAAGCTTCATTTTGGTCCTCACTTTTCCTAATGTTACTAGTCCCTAAAATCCTGAATCTGGCAATACTGGATTAGCACACCAACAACAAGGGCCGAAGACCAAGATGGCAACACTGAGGCCTGTGCCCTCCTGTCACTCCAGCACACAAATCCAAGGGAACAAGCCTGGCGCAATGGTGCTTGGAATTGAGGAGAGGACCATCACCTCAACCCAGGAGTTCAAGGCCTCCCTGGGAAATATAGCAAGATCCTCTCTCTTTTTAAAAAAAAAAAAAAAAAAACTTTCCAATGAATAAGCTCAACAGTTCAAGACCTTAAATGCCGCATTTCAAGAAGATTTCAAATATCAGTGTTTTTATGTCTTTTCATATTTTCTGAAGTAAAACGTCTGGGATTTCCTCTAAAACAAAGGGGGTGGGCCACAGTGTCACCAGAGAAAGCAAAGCTGGTGGTGTCCTGGTAGCTGTTGAAGGTGGCAAGCTTACACTGGGTTCCTTCTGATTGGTTTTTTTGTTTGGTTTGGTTTGGTTTTTGGAGACAGTCTCGCACTGTCGCCCAGGCTGGAGTGCAGTGGCGCAATCTCGGCTCACTGCAACCTCTGCCTCAAATTAGGTTCTTTAAAAAAGAAAAAAAAAATTTTGTTGTAAATAAGGGCCAATTACCTGACCATATGCAGATACACTTAACCTAACCAAGTGCCCACTTCCAGGGTTCAGTTAGTCCATCCCTAACCTTGAAAATGCCTCGGGCTTTGCTCGCAACAGGCCACCCAGCACTGCAGCAGACAGGGGCACTGTGTGGCTTTCCAGTTCCATCACTGTTCCCCTACCCCAGGCCCCATGCAGAGCCTTTACTTCCCCATGGAACCCCAACTGCATCTAGGCGATGGCTGACCTCTGACCCCTCACCAATTTGTGAACTAGGCCAATGGATCTGGCTTCCAGTAACGTACAACACCTCTGCTCCAGACCTAGGAGGGGAAGACAGGCCTGAAATGTGAAATCTAAATTTTAGCTGCATGTTCCATCCGCTCTTTTTGGGAACTAATGACATCCTCTCAAGTAGTAAAGCTGACTCCACTGGCATGGTATTGTATAAGCCAGTGGGGGTGAGCAAGGTCAGAATGATCACACACAACGGGGGCAGGCACACCACATGCACAGTGACCTGAGTCCCACAACCTCTTCTCTCCCGGGTTCCTCAAAGCCAGGATGTCTAGTCCTGTTTTAAAACAGCCATCCTAAGAGAAACTGCTAGAAGCCCTGGTGCTCCTCAGCACTCGTGGTTACCTAAATCAATTCAAATCTTCACGAGAAAAGTAAAAACCTCTCAGAAGGGCCCAAAATCCAGTAGGCATCAAAAACAAGTCACTTGAGTCCATACTGTGCTACCCTGAGGAGGATCCCAACACCCACTCCGCACTCCAGCATGTCCGCTCAGGGTCCTTCAGCAGCTCGCTGTCACTCACCATCTGACAGCACTTCATATGCCTCCGCTACTTGCTTGAATTTTCTCTCTGCTTCTTCTTTATTCTCGGGATTTTTATCTGGATGCCACTTCAGTGCCAGTTTTCGATATCTTGGAAAGAATAAAGGATACTGATCACATTCTAAATCCAGAAATCAACTATGCTTTTGAAACAAACATTAACCACGAGAATGGCTTCAGAGCTGCCAACTGGTGAGATGAATACTGGTTTTAATTGTAAAACCTCCCTTTCCTAATGAAATACACAAAGTTCTAAAATCCAGATAGCCAGGAATAGTGGCGTGCAGCCAGACAGACCCAGCTACTCCAGAGACTGAGGTGTGACAACTGCTTGAGGCCAGGAGTTCAAGGCTACAGTGAGCTATGATCACACCACTGCAGTCCAGACTGGGCGACAGAACAAGACCGTCTCAAAATTAAAATTGTAAAAATATTCATTAAAGTTTTAGAAACAAAATCCTGATAACATAATACAAACGAACCTCTAGAGAGAGAAAAATGAAGATCACAGTGTCCACAACATAGACTGACAGTGACAAGACTGAGCAAGTACATGAAGTAAAGGAGAAAGGCCAGGCGTGGTGGCTCACGCCTGTAATCCCAGCACTTTGGGAGGTGGGCGGATCACCTGAGGTCAGGAGTTCGAGACCAGCCTGGCCAACATGGAGAAACCCCAACGCTACTAAAAATACAAAATTAGCCAGGCGTGGTGGGGCATGACTCTAATCCCAGCTACTCAGGAAGCTGCGACAGGAGAATCACTGGAACCCGGGAGGCAGAGGCTGTGGTGAGTCGAGATCGCACCATTGCACTCCAGCCTGGGCAACAAGAGCGAAACTCCTTCTCAAAAAATGTTTAAAAAGGGAAAAAAAGGCCTGGGTCACTGAGCAACAAGATCCAACATCACCATTCATATCCTTCCATGTTCTGATTCCCAGGACCCTACTTCCTCAGCCAGCCCACTACTTAGCTCATCTGTGTGCCAAAGGTGAGTCACCTGCCACCAAACAGGCCAGGATCTCAGAATCTTTCAAACACCCTCTGTGCCAGATTCAAGATCTAAACAGAGGTAAAACACTGACTTCTACAAAGATTCTATAACCAAGGTCATATTCTGTTGTAGAGTTCCAACTGACCAAATAATTGCATGCTATTTAAATACAAAAAAAAGACCAGGTGCAGCGGCTCACACCTGTAATCCCAGCACTCTGGCAGGCCAAGGCGGGTGGATCACCTGAGGTCAGGAGTTCAAGACCAACCTGGCCAACATGGTGAAACCCCATCTCTACTAAAAATACAAAAAGCCGGACATGAAGGTGCGTGCCTGTAATCCCAGCTACTCAGGAGGCTGAGACAGAAGAACTGCTAGAACCCAGGACGGAGAGGCTGCAGTGAGCCAACATCGTGCCACTGAACTCCACGCTATTGACAGAGCGAGCCTCCGGCTCAACATGAATACATGAATGAATGACTGAATGAATGAATACAAAAAAATCCTCTAGTCTAATTAGCAAAACCTAATCAGCATATATTCAAAAGGAGGGTAATGTTAAAAAAGAGAAGCAGCATACCCCTCAAAATCTCAGACTAGTATACTAATCTGACAGCGCTTTTAACACTTGGTAAGTTATTACTGTAAAGCTGTTGTGGCTCAATTTAACTTACAACATGTTCAACAAAACCTTGGCTTAACCATACTAAAATCTGATTAAAGCTGGAGTCCAGAATACTTAACAGTAATTTATGTCACTGTGGACCTAAATAAACATGTAGCAGCCGGGCGCGGTGGCTCACGCCTATAATTCCAGCACTTTGGGAGGCTGAGGAAGGCGGATCACGAGGTCAAGAGATTGAGACCATCCTGGCCAACATGGTGAAACCCCGTCTCTATTAAAAATATAAAAATTAGCTGGGCGTCGTGGCAGGCGCCTGTAGTCCCACCTACTCGGGAGGCTAAAGCAAAAGAATCGCCTGAACCCGGGAGGCAAAGGTTGCAGTGAGCCGAGCACGCCATTGAACTCCAACCTGGGCAACATAGCGAGACACCGTCTCAAAAAAAAAAAAAACCAAACATGTAGCAGTGGATCAAATAACCCTAAATGTGCAGAAATCCTCAATCAAAAGTAACAGACCATACAAAAGACAAGAGAAAAATGATTACTGTGCAGTACTACCCACCATCTAGTGTTCATATGAAAACTTGGTAATGGATGAGAGCAGGACAAGATTCAACTGTGTATGCCCCAGTCATACACTACTAAAATATTTAAAAATCAAGGTGTAATACAACATGATATGCAAGTGTGAACAGTGCCAAATGACTTTGAATGTTGACCTTCAGATCTGTTGGACCTGCACACCAGTACTTCAGCACCAAGGAAGGAAGGCCCATGGTGTGTGATTCAAACACAGGAAGAGTCTGGTATCTCAGGAGAGATGCATAACAAGTGGCAGCCACAGACCTTTAAGTCCTCAAACAAAAACTGTCAACACACACAAAGCCAAGGGTATACAAAATAGACTGTTCTAACAGCATGCACCCCATAGCTATCATTCTGCTCATTTTTAAAAATCAGCATTTATACAACTGTACACTCAGGAGTGCAGGAAATCTCACTGCTTTTATAGGTAACAGCCTTTTCTAAATTCCTACTTCAGCGTCATGCTAGAGACACTCAGCAACCTGTATGTTCTCAGAAATAACTAAAACCAATCTACTCTCTAATGACCGCTATCATAAAGGTATGTAATTTCCATCATTACTGAAAATACTGTACACATAATATGCTTATCCACTGATAAGGTTTGGCTGTGTCCCCACCCAAATCTCAACTTGAGTTGTAACTCCCAGAACTCCCAGGTGTTACGCGAGGGACCCAGGGGGAGGTAACTGAATCACAGGGACTAGCCTTTCCTGTGCTATTCTCCTGATAATAAGCCTCACAAGACCTGATGGGTTTATAAGGGGTTTCCGCTTTTGCTTCTTCCTCATTCTCTTGCTGTCACCATGTAAGAAGTGTCTTTCGCCCTCCTCCATGATTATAAGACCTCCCCAGCCATGTGGAACTGTAAGTCAAATTAAACCTCCTTTTCTTCCCAGTCTCGGGTATGTCTTTATCAGCAGCGTAAAAACAGACTAATACATCCATTAACTTATTCAAGAGGAGTAAAGTATTCCCAGCTATCTTCGTTCTATAATCTGTCAAGTATTACTGGCTGTTAACACTATTGATAAGAATAGTGTGAGCCTAAAGTGTGCAGCACAGGCTTCCTCAAAGTGTGGGAAACCTCACTCCACTGGTCACAGCATCAGGGCCTGCCTGACCTCTCCTCAGTGGACTGCTTCTACTAGGTTCCTCGGCAGAGGTTTCAAATAATCTTCAGGCAACGTCAGCCGTCCTGACTTGGCTTTTTTGAGACAGGGTCTCAGCTTGGTTGCCCAAGCTGGAGTGCAGTGGCAAGAACAGGGCTCACTGCAGCCCCAACCTCCTGGGCTCAAGCAATTCTCCTGCCTCAGCCTCTGGAGCACCTGGGACTACAGGCATATGCCACCACACCCAACTATTTTTTTTTTTTTTTTTTTTTTTTTTAGTCAAGACAGTATCTCATTTTGTTGCCCAGGCTGGTCTCAAACACCTGGGCTCGAGTGACCCTCCCACCTAGGCCTCTCGAAGTGCTGGGATTAGCGGTGTGAGCCACTTGCCTGGCCGTAATTTAGCATTTTAAAATGAACTATCTCAGCTACGCACAGTGGCTCACATCTATAATTGCAGCAATCTGGGAGGCCAAGGCGAGAGAATTGCTTGAGCCCAGGAGTTTGAGACCAGCCTGAGCAACATATTGAGACTCTGTATTTTTATTAAAATTTAAAAATTAAGCAAAATGAACTATTTGGCCCCCAAAAAAGTTAATTCTATCTTCAGACCCACTAAGTCTAGCAGTATAGACTTCGTTATTTATTAACAATTTTTTTAAAGTTGGTTCCAACTATTCCAGGCTAACTGCTCTCTAGCTATGTTAAAATCTAACAATCTGTTTCATGACATCTTTGCTGTATACTCTACATTCACAGTTAACACCTTATTAATTAAACAGACTAATGTTACCATGAGAGCTTTCTGTGGCTGGAACTGCCATCCTCACACTGGCCAGGCCCTGGTCACACAGATGCAGGTATAACAGGCACCGGTGCAGTTCTCAAACTTTCATATGAATCAGAAGGGACTCCAATGGCATAGGCTGGAGCCCAACAATCACAGCAAGAAAATTCGAGTGCTATGTACTCTGGGCCCCTACCTTGCAAAGGGGCACTCAAGAGTGCCAAGTCAGCTCCATTTTCAAAGTCCAATGTAAAAGATGTTTGGGATTATCTCGCATCCTCAGTGAAATAATCAGCGACTTCAGATATAAACCAAGTGACTGACTAGTGAAGAGCAAAGCCCAGGCCTAGACTGCAAATGCTCCTTGTTAACTGCTCTGTCAAATTAAACTATGTGCCATTCAAAGACTGGTATACTACATTAAAAGCCGTTTTCATAGGCAATAGAAGAAGTTATACTACTCAATTACCAATGTACCACTGTGAAAATGCATTATCTCAGAAATGAAATTACTTACGCCTTTTTAATATCCTCAGGTGAGGCATGTCTCTGCACGCCTAGAACTTCATAGTAATCCACCATGTTTTAAGAGATTGTTGGAATGGGTCCTGCAAGTAAAAACAGGTGGTCAGTGATGAGGCTGCTGGGGATGGGCAAGTCACAGTGGTGGGATGGGTCTGGAGAGGGAGGAAAGGGTGGTGTCACCTTAGCACCTACTGGCCTACAGAGAGAACTTCCACTAGAGCTAACCACTAGCCTGCTGGGCCAAGACCTTGTCTGGGAACTGGTTCCCAGATTCATGCCCTAAGACCCTTCTAGATATGGGGAAAAAAGCTCTGAAATAGCCTAATAATAGCCTAAACTAAATAAAAACAACAGGTGACTCTGAGGCAGAGACTCCGTGCCACTTGACCACTAGCTGACAAAGTCTGTCATGTGTTCCTAGACACGGTCTGTGCTCAGGGAATGTCAGTTACCTCTTTCATTCAATGCATTCCTGTGCCAGGCATCAGGCAAGACCACGGGGCTCCAAGGACAAACACATTGTCCCTGCCCTGAACCAACTTCACATGGGAACAATAGGAAGCCATCCTTCCACCATTCTGTCACCCACACAAGGGAACAGCAAAAGCCCTCCCACACATCTCCCAAGAGAGAAAGACCTTTGACTACACAGTAGTTAGCCTAACTTTACCCTCTGGTTCCAAGCTCCCATCCATTCCTCTACCAAACAAATACAATATTGCCCTGCTGACCACACTAATTAGATAGTATCACTACCAACTGGAAGGTAGAAAACCAGCAGCAGAGATTCATTCCCTAAGTTCCCCTATGGATTATGTGGTTCAACCTTGTTACTTCCCCGGGCAGTAAAATGTACAATGAAACCCATTCTGCTTCTGCCAGCTCTAATGGAAGATGTAGCCTCTGGTCCCACAAGGAAGAAGTACACACACACTGCTGCTTTAAGATGTGACGTTTCCTAACCAATTTACTTATTTAAATTTGACTGGCTAACCTACTCTATTAAACCAACGATCAAGAATCTGCATAGCCGGGCGCGGTGGCTCACATCTGTAATCCCCGCGCTTTAGGAGGCCGAGGCAGGTGGATCACTTGAGGTCAGGAGTTCGAGATCAGCCTGGCCAACATGGTGAAACCCCGTCTCTACTAAAAATACAAAAATTAGCCAGGTCTGGTGGTGCACGCCGGTAGTCCCAGCTAGTCGGGAGGCTGAGGCAGAAGAATTGCTTGAACCCATATGGCAGAGATTGCAGTGAGCTGACATCGTGCCACTGGACTCCAGCCCATGCCACTGGACTCCAGCCCAGGCGACAGAACGAGACTGTCTCAAAAAAAAAGAAAGAAAAAAAACAGTATCACGAAGCCACAAAGAAACATCTGTGGAAACTTCAACTCTTGGTTGTTTTTTTTTTTTTTTTTTTTCATTGAGACGGGGTCTCACTTTGTTGCTGATCTTGGTCTCAAACTCCTGGGC
The DNA here is from genome assembly GCF_009828535.3 of Hylobates moloch. Taxonomy (NCBI): domain Eukaryota; kingdom Metazoa; phylum Chordata; class Mammalia; order Primates; family Hylobatidae; genus Hylobates; species Hylobates moloch. The sequence goes on along the minus strand of NW_026652276.1, from coordinate 237,800,636 downwards.
TCAAGAATTCCTCCCACCTCAGCCTCCCAAAGTGCTGGGACTGCAGGCATGAGCCACCAAACCTTGACCTAAAACTCTTGTTTTTATAGAAGTCCTTTAATCAAAAAAAAACAAAAAACTATAATGGAAATCAGGATCTATTTAGATGTATATAAACTACATTATCAATTCAACAGAATGACTAACATCAAACTTAGAAATGTACATCTTCAAATACATGACAGCAAAGATTCTAGGTGTTAAGTTTAATATGCCAACTACAAAATATAGAATTTAGAGCATCAAAATGTTCTTTTTCTTAAGTAGATCTGTTCCCAGTATTTTTAAAATTACAACTTAGAAAAAAACTTCTATGGTTCCTATTTTCTTATAATTATTCCAATTTAACGTTATCAGTTTTGCTGGATACATAATAAAACAAAGATAAAATATTAATTGGAGAATGAGCCTAAGGGTATCCCACAGCACAGTTCTTTCCACTCCATTTGGAAATATTCAATATAAAATATTAGGGACTTTTTTATTTAATAAGTTACAAGCTAAGGAAAACCCAATTATGAAAGATTTCCTCCCTGGTAGTTAGAATGACATGGCAACATACAGGATTCAGGCCACACAAGTCCAACCAGTCTCTAGAGAAAAGACAGGAGTCGATTCCCATAAGTAGGAACACCGCAATCTTCTTTCAGTAACTAAAAACCTGCCCATCAGTCACAGCACATAAGGCAGAGCAGCCAACAAGCAGCAGGAAAGCCAGCGTTTCTTCACGTCTCCCTCAACTCCCTTGGCTGAGTGACTACGTGAGGTTATTTTCACTCGAGCTCCAGTTTGCTGCCAAGGATCTGAGGTGGCATTTTGGCAGTGATGCCAGCGGCAGTACCTAGCAGAAACAGGGGGAAGCTGCTAATCCACTCTCACTAACAGAACAAGAGCAGAAATCTCAGTACCAATCTTCCCATGCCAGACACCTGGATCATCCCCTCTGAGCACTATATATAGCAAGAGACCATTCAATGTGCCACACACCAAGCACACGTGCCCTCCCAAGTCCAAACAGCTCATCTTCTGCCTGCACTTGGGTGCCTGTGTTTGTGCATGTGGTGGTGGGAATGGGAGAAAGACACCCCCCCAAGGCAGCGAGCACAGAGGTGAGAACATGGGTGTGGGCAAGGGCCGCATGGCCAGCTGGGGAATGCTGTGATTTACTTCACCACCAAAAACACTCTCACTGAAAGCCTGCTCTGTCATGTACGTGCAGCATCCATTAACAGCACCCAGTATTCATGCAGCACTCCATCAAATGGCTACTTTCCTTACCAAATGAAGGCTACCCTACAAAGCAAGCATAAAGGCAGTAATGAGGGCCACCCCCTGGAGTGGACGCCCTCACCTCCGCGCTCCTCCTGCACCGCTTACCCTTAGCCGCTCCACTTCCTTGCCTGGACTCATCCCCCAGTCCTGCTGCAGCTCCCCACTGCCTGCCACTGGAGGCTCTTATTTAAGGTCAGTAAAAAACCCACAGCACCACCCACAGACGTTTCCCAACTCTCCTCATCCAACTTCTCTCTCCATCTGCCTTCCATCACCAACTTTCACCCCTCCACTGGCCGGCTGAAGAAAACTATGGGAACGCTAAAGGCTCAAGGCCAACCCTCATCCTACATGTGGGTTCTCATCCTTTCCCATTACATAAGTATCATTTACTTAGCAATGACTCCCAGATGTAAGCTCCAAGATCAGGCCTCTCCTGGGCACTTCAGACACAAATAGACAGATGACTATTTGACACAGCCACTTCGATGTCCAGCAGACATCCTAAATAGAACACGACCAAAATTTAACTCTTAATCCTCCCCACCTCCTACATACCTGGTCTTTTTCTAGTAAATTCTACCTTGAGCTCCGAGGTGCCTGTGAAATGTTCACCTTCGCCAACATCACTACACTCAGCACGCAGACACAAATAAATCACAAAGTTCTGTCAAGTCTACCTCTGAAATATCTGAAATTCATTCACTGTTCTTTATCTTCACCAGCATCATTATCCCTTACCCTGACCTTCGGCAGCCTCTAATTTCATCCTGCCCTGTGCTCTCAGAGATGTCAGCTTATAAATGTGCAGATATTGGCTGGGCACGGTGGCACACACCTGTAATCCCGGAACTTTGTGAGACCAAAGTGGGAGGATTCCTTGAGCCCAGGAGTTGGAGACCTGTTCGAGAGCGTGCCACAGCACTCCAGCTTGGGTGAGAGTGATACCTGTCTCCAAAAAAATGAAAACAAATTTAAAAAAAAAATTAAAACTAAAAATGAATAGCTGGGCGCAGTGGCTCACACCTATAATCCCAGCACTTTGGGAGGCCAAGGTGGGTGGACCACCTGAGGTCAGGAGTTCCAGACCAGCCTGATCAACATGGAGCAACCTCGTCTTTACTAAAAATACAAAATTAGCCGGGCGTGGTGGCACATGCCTGTAATCCCAGCTACTCAAGAGGCTGAGGCAGGAGAATCGCTTGAACCCAGGAAGCGGAGGTTGCGGTGAGCCGAGATCGTGCCATTGCACTCCAGCCTGGGCAACAAGAACAAAACTCCATCTCAAAAGAAACAAAAATGAATAAATGTGTAGATTATTATCACAACACATACAATCTGTGGTCCTACCCTGGACAAAACCAGCTATAAAGGACAAGTCAATTCAGAATTAGATTGAAATAAAAATTTACTATACTGGCTAATGCTAGATCAAGCAAGAAAATTTAAAAAGCTATCCAAAAATCACAGACTCAGACCAGGTGCAGTGGCTCACTCCTGTAATTCCAGCACTTTGGGAGGCCGAGGCAGGAGGACTGCTTGAGCCCAGGAGTTCAAGATCAGCCTGGGAAACACAGTGAGAACTCTGCGCAACAAAAAAAAATTTTAAGTAGCTGTGGCATGTGTCTGTCATCCTAGCTACTCAGGAGGCTGAGGTGGGAGGATCACTTGGGCCAGGAAGGTCGTCAAGGCTGCAGTGTGTCATGACTGCACCACGGCATTCCAGCATAGGCAACAGAACGAGACCCTACCTCCCATGCAAGCACTAACCAGGCCCAACTTACCACAAAACACACACACACACACACACACACACACACACACACACACACGCCCCTGGTCAAGAAAAACAAGGAGACAGACAACCTATAACTAAGAATAAATGACAACTAAATACAATCTGTGTTCCTCGGATGGTTTCTAGAACAGGAAAAGGACATTAGCAGAAAAACAGGTGGAATATGAATAAAGTCCACATTTAACAGTACTGTAGCGGTGTCAACTGCTTACTTTTGAGAAATTCACCATAGTTACCACAGTTACAGAAAGATTAAGGAAAGTTGGGTGAAGGGTATACAGGAAAATCCCTGTACTATCTTTACAACTTTTCTGTAAACCTAAAACTATTTCAAAATAAAGTTTAAGAAGTTCAAAAAGACGAAGCGTACGTCAGAAGGACACAGAAACCGAACTGGACCGGGTGTGGTAACTCACACCTGTAATCTCAACACTTTAGGAGCCCGAGGTGGACAAATTGCGTGAGCCCAGCAGTTCGAGACCAGCCTTGGCAACACGGCGAAACCCTGTCTCTACAAAAAATTTTAAAAATTAAAAAAAAAAAAAATTGATAGGACAATTCCTGACCTTAACGAGAATGTGGGCTTCGAAGTGAACTGACTGAATTGAATTTAAAACCTACATTTAAAATTCTTGAGTTCATGTCACTCTAAAAAGCCAGCAAGCACTAAGAATCAAGGATTTACCACCCTGCCTTCCCCATATAGGGAAGCAATAATGTTCACAGCGTAGAAACTTGGAAGTGAACTGGGTGTTTATTGTAAACAAGCCGTGGTTCCCTGGAAAACTACCTACTCACTGTGGTTGCTTCCCCACCCTGTGAAGTGGGTGACATCCACTTCCATAGTTATTTATAGATGATGCTCTCCAAAGGAAGAAAGCCCTGGGCGCCATCTAGAACATCCTAAGTGCTACCTGCTTGTGATGAAGTAGAAAGGAACTAGTAATACACGGAGTGGATGGTCTCACACAATGAGGAAGTGGGAAGGAAAGAGAAAAGCAGGCAGCAGCGATGGGCACAGAGAGCTGCCTGAGCACAGTCAGGAGAACTCATCTGCAGAGATGCCACACCCTCACTAGGGAGCCAGCAGGAACAGTCGAAGGACTTTGGCTCCAATCACCCCCACCCCCATTATCATACCACCTCATTCCACATTCAGCTGAATAAATATTGAGAGAGTCATCCACGATCAAACACACTGCATGATTAAGTAAAGCCTTCAGCAATACTGAAAATACTCCTAGCTTACTTGAAGTAAAAAAAAGTTTATATATATATACATACATATATATTTTTTTGAGACAGAGTCTTGCTCTGTTGCTAGAGTGGCACAATTTTGGCTCACTGCAACCTCCAACTCCCTGGTTCAAGCGACTTTCCTGTCACAGCCTCCGGAGTAGCTGAGATTACAGGTGCCCACCACTACGCCTAGCTAATTTTTGTATTTTTAGTAAGGACGGGTTTCACCATGTTGGCCAGGATGGTCTCGATCTCCTGACCTTGTGATCCGCCCACCTCAGCCTCCCAAAGTGCTGGGATTACAGGCGTGAGCCACAATTTGGAGTAAATATTTTAAACTGACAACGGTTTTGGTTTTTTTTTTTTTTTTTTTTTTTTTTTGAGATAGTGTCTCGCTCTCTGACGCCCGGGCTGGAGTGCAGCGGCGCAATCTGGACTCACTGAAACCTCCCCGCCTCCCAGGTTCAAAGCAATTCTCCTGCCTCAGCCTCTCAACTAGCTGGGACTACAGGCATGTGCCACCACACCGACTAATTTTTTGTATTTTTTTTTTTTTTTAAGTAGACATAGGGTTTCACCATGTTGGCCAGGCTGGTTTCAAACTCCTGACCTCAGGTGATCCGTCCACCTGGGCCTCCCAAAGTGCTGGGATTACGGGCATACACCATATCCGGCCAAACAAGTTTTTTTGTTGTTTGTTTGTTTTTGAGACGGAGTCTCACTCTGTCACCCAGGCTGGAGTGCAGTGGCGCAATCTCAGCTCACTGCAAGCTCCACCTCCGGGGTTCACGCCATTCTCCTGCCTCAGCCTCCTGAGTAGCTGGGACTACCAGGCATCCACCACCACACCTGGCTAATTTTTTTTTTTTGTATTTTTAGTAGAGACGGGGTTTCACCATGCTGGCCAGGATGGTCTCATCTCCTGACCTTGTGATCCGCCCTCCTCGGCCTCCGAAAGTGCTGGGATTACAGGCGCAAGCCACCGCGCCCGGCCCACAACAGTTTTTTAATAGAGTTTTTGGTAAAACCATGAGTTGGGAGACTGTCAGGCTTAATTCTTCCAACTACTATTGACCTTTAACATTCTTTTCAAAGACTCAGAACAAAAACAGTGAGACAGTATTCAAAGACAAGATGGGTATGGTGGCTCAGGCTGAGGGGGGCGGATCACCTGAGGTAGAGAGTTCAAGACCAGCCTGACCAACACGGAGAAACTGTCTCTACTAAAAATACAAAATTAACTAGGCATGGTGGCACATTCCTATAATCCCAGCTACTCGGGAGGCTGAGGCAAGAGAATTGCTTGAACCTGGGAGGCAGAGGTTGCAGTGAGCCGAGATTGCGCCATCGCACTCCAGCCTGGCCAACAAGAGCGAAACTCTGTCTCCAAAAAAAAAAAAAAAAAGGCTGGACAAAAGTTAAGCAGCTGGCTGGCTAATGTCTGGCATATGTTACTACAGAATCTCAGAATTAAAAAGTTGTTGTCTCTGGCCAGGTCTGGTGGCTAACACCTGTAACGCCAGCTAAGACTCGGGAGGCTGAGGCAGGAGACTCACTTGAACCTGGGAGGTGGTGGTTGCAGAGAGCCAAGATCGCACCACTGCACTCCAGCCTGGGAGACAGAGTAAGACTCCATCTCAAAAAAAAAAAAAAGGTTGTTGTCTACAAGTACTTCGAGAAAAGTGCCATATTGGGCGTCTTCTTCAAATTCTTATTAAATAAAAGGAACTTTATATCACCAAGTTCAAGCTCTGACTCATAAGGCATCCACACTTCAATAATCACTAATTAGTGCAACCTTTCTCTGTCTGAACAAACGCCAGTGACTGGAACTCATTATCTCCAAAGTCAAGCCCTGAATTTTAGTTAACTACAGGAATTCTTCCTTATGCTGGGGAGTAGGGGTCTCCAAGGAATTTTCACCCTTTGGTCCTTGTTCAAATTATGCGATACAGGTTCAATTTTTCTTCCGCATAGTTGCCTTTGGATATTTGGGGGCTTTATCTTGGCAAGTTTTTCTGTCTCTAGGCACATATACCCTTAGAATTCTTCACAGTTCCTCCTGAGAAACCCTGACCTACTTGGCCCCTCCCCTCTGAGCAAGCTCCAATGTTGTAATGTCTTAGTGCCCCCAATCCAACACAGATACTCCAGGGACAGTCCAACTGTCACCAACAAAAGATAACAAGACCCACAGCTCTCTTTCCGATCAGGACGGGAATATGGACCAGGATGCTACAATTAACAATAAAATTCGGGCAGGGTGCAATGGTTCATGACTGTAATCCCAGTGTTCTGGGGAAAGAGGAAGAGGGAACGCTTGAGCTAAGGAGCTCAAGACCAGCCTGGACAACAAAAGGAGATTCTGAATCTATTAAAAATAAAATAATTAGCCGGGCTTTGGCCAGGCGCGGTGGCTCATGTCTGAAATCTCACCACTCTGGGAGGCTGAGGCGGACAGATCACCTGACGCCAGGAGTTCGAGACCAGCCTGGCTGACATGGCAAAACACTCTCTACTAAAAATACAAAAATTAGCTGGGTGTGGTGGCGTGCACCTGTAATCCCAGTTACTCAGGAGACTAAGGCATGAGAATTGCTTGAACCCGGGAGGCGGAGGTTGCAGTGAGCTGAGATCGTGCCACTGCACTCCAGCCTGGGTGACAGAGCGAGACTCCGTCTCAAAAAATAAAATAATTAGCCAGGCATGATGGCACAGCGTATGGTCCCAGCTACTCCGGAGGCTGAGGTGGGAGGATGACTTGAGCCCAGGAGGTCTAGGCTGCAGTGAGCCGTGATTTTACCACTGCACTCCAACCTGGGTGACAGAGCAAGACTCTGACTCAAAAAAAAAAAAAAAAAAAGTAATAAAACTCTGCTAAGTCCCCTGTTTTCTAACCTGGGGTCACGGTCCTGCCTTCCCATTACCTTTGGGCAGGTGAGACTCTCAAGGGAAGGGAAGGTCACAGTTTGCCCAACTGTTTCATTTTAGTGAGACTGGCCCCATTAGTCAACCAATCAAAGCGTTCCTAGTATTAAAAGAACACTGTCATTCTGATTGAATTTAACCATACAAACTTACTATTTATAACACACACTATGCTAGCTTTGGAAATAATAAAAGTCACCAAGTTTAGTGGAAGACAGGCATGTAAACAAACCAGTCGTTCACAATTAAGACAAATATGCACATGGCTGTTGCAGGGGCTCACACCTGTAATCCCAGCACTATTGGGAGGCCGAGGTTGGAAGACTGCTTCAGCCCAGGAATTCCAGATAAGCCTGAGCAACACAGCAAAGCCTCATCTACACAAAAAATAAAAGTTTAAAAAGACAAATATGCACAGAGTGCTGGGGAGATGGTATAGAGACCATGAGGAAAGGAAAAATTAACACTGACATTTTACTGATGAAACGAAAAACAAGAGTAAGCTCCCCAGCCAGAGAACAGAGGCAAAAGTATTCCACACACAAGTAACAGCGTATGCTCAAGCAAAAGAATGACAGCACACAGCCCACGTGGGACGCAGCAAGTTAGTAGGGTGGAACGTCAGTGTGAGGGTGCTGGGAGTAAGAGGGAGGGGAGGGAGTCAGCACAAGAAAGAACAAGGCGCAACTGTAGAAGAGTTAAGCAGTGGTGTGAAGTCAACAGGAGTATTTGGAAAGATAACTTCTAACTACAAGGGAGATGGACTTAAGAGAGTGATGACTGGACGGCAGGGTTACTAAGATGCTCCAAATGCTACGTGCCGGAATCAGAAACGACAGGAATGCAACCGAGCAGCAGACAGGAGAGCTATTTAGGAAGCTGTTTAGGGTCCTTCTCCAAGGCAAGAAAACTTCACCAACAGGGTTCCATGCACATCCACAAACGCTACAACTGGTGCAGAAATCTTCCATTCCTATTTAAAATATGGCAATATTTAAAAAATAAGACTGGGCGCGGTGGCTCACGCCTGTAATTCCAGCACTTTGGGAGGCCAAGACGAGTGCATCACCTGAGGTCAGGAGTTCGAGACCAGCGTGGCCAACATGGCGAAACCCCGTCTCTACTAAAAATGCAAAAAATTAGCCGGGCAAGGTGGTGGGCACCTGTAATCCCAGCTACTCAGGAGGCTGAGGCAGGAGAATTGCTTGAACCCGGGAGGCAGAGGTCGCAGTGAGCCTAGATCACGCTATTGCACTCCAGCCTGAGCCACAGAGCGAGACTCCATCTCAAAAAAATAAAATAAAGCCGGGCGTGGTGGCTCACGCCTGTAATCCCAGCACTTTGGGAGGCTGAGGTAGGTGGATCACCTGAGGTCAAGAGTTCAAGACCAGCCTGACCAACATGACGTAACACCATCTCTACTAAAAATACGAAAATTAGCTGGGCATGGTAGTGTGCGCCTGTAATCCCAGCTACTCGGGAGGCTGAGACAGAGGAATCGCTTGAGCCCGGAGGCAGAGGTTGCAGTAAACCAAGATCACGCCACTGCACTCCAGCCAGGGTGACAGAGCAAGACTCCATCTCAAAAAAACAAATAAATAAACAAACTTCTTATAACCCGAATGACAACAGGTAATTTTAAACGTGACATGCTAATCATCATGTCACATGATACTCAATTAGTTTACTAATAATTGAGGCTTAGTTATTAGCTGATTAAGGGGGAAACGAGCTGGGGCAACAATGTGTTACTGACTCATGTGTCACCCACTGTTACAGGTACGTATTCCATCACAGTCATTCTGTGAGTTACCGTTTGTAGGTGAGGAAACGAGGGCTCAAAGGAATTAAATGTCAGTGTTCGAGCAAGTTCAAAACCCAAGTCTGAGCCAAGCACAGTCACGTGCACCTGAAGGCCCAGTGACTCAGAAGGCTGAGGCAGGAGGATGGCTTCAGCCCGGGAGTCTGAGTTCGACCTGGGCAACACAGCAAAGACACCGCATCTTTAAAAACAGTAAGAATCCAAGTTTGCCTCCAGAACTCACACTAGCCTGTACCCATGGCACTATGCCGTCCATGTACACAATTCCAGTGCTCAAGACTATGGGACATTCTCTCACCAGTACTTGAAATCCCAAAATTACCTTTTTAGTTTTCATCAAATGCCAGTAAGACTAACAAATTTAGAATATAAATTAAATAAATACAAATACGCATTACAGAAACAACAAAATGAAAATAGCTGGCCGGGCGCAGTGGCTCATGCCTGTAATCCCAGCACTTTGGGAGGCCGAGGCGGGTGGATCATGAGGTCAGGTGATCGAGACCACCCTAGCTAACATGGTGAAACCCTGTCTCTACTAAAAATAGAAAAAATTAGCTGGGCATGGTGGCGGGTGCCTGTAGTCCCAGCTACTTGGGAGGCTGAGGCAGGAGAATGGTGTGAACCCGGGAGGTGGAGCTTGCAGTGAGCCAAGATCACGCCACTGCACTCCAGCCTGCGCAACAGAGCAAGACTCCGTCACAAAAAAAAAAAAAAAAAAGAAAAAGAAAATAGCTGAAGGTCTAGAAAGAGAGATCCACATGTATCTCCAAGGAAACCTGCAGAGCCGGCTGAAGTGCTGATGCTGCAACAATCCCCACTGTTTGCTGCAAGCTAACTCACTCCTTACTGCTTCAGAGTCATCACTGATGTAAGACACAATTGAAAATTTGACAAACTCCATGAAAGGTTACCTGCATTCAAATTTATTTATTAACCTCAGAACTTCAAAGCTACCTATACATTTCTATCAGTATTTCCCTGTAGAAGTATTTCTCGTAACACTGTTTTTTTCCCTCAGACCTCTCAAAAACAGTGTTTAAAAAAAACTGATAAAACTATATATTAAATATCCAACTGTGTATTAGATGATAAAGCAGCCTGAAGCTGTAGAAATACTACTGCATTCCAAACCAATTTTAAGCAAAAAGTTGCCTCATCAAGATATACAACTAGGTACCGATTGGTGTTATTTGATACATACTTGGATGGTTTCCCTATTCACAGAGAAACTAAGTTGAATCTTTAACATTATTTTTCTTTTTCTTTTTTTTTTTTTTTACTACTCTTTGCAGAGCAGGGCTACCCCCATAGGCAGTGTGCCCGGAGTAGCCTAATATCATTTAAGTGTAAAATACATGGATTTATTTCCTAAAAGACACCATCTGTGGCAATAAAACATTTTAAGAGGCCTTCATCTCCCTAAGGTTGGCCCAGAATCCTTGTGGCCCGCCCAGCACTGTGAGGATGAGAACAGAGGACAAAGCTCCTCTACTTCCCTCTTCTCCTGGCCCTTGTGTTCAATGCACATTACAGAAAACGGGTGATCCCAGAAAAACGGGGGCCCTCAGGAGGACTGGAAGGCACAGTCAAGCTGCCTTCCCTGCCCAGCGAGAGCCTGGACTCCAGCCCTCCACCCTACAGAAGCTCAGCCAGGAAAAACCAGCTTCCCTCACCAAGAAACCAGTGCATCACCTGCATTTTAAAATCATATACTAAATCAAAAGAAGTAATTTCTACAGCAGATCACTCACATCAGAGCTCTGCAAGCATAGGTGTCCACTAGAACCCCACTTGGCAAAAACCTTTTCAAAACCGTGCAGCTCAAAAGACTCCATAAGCCAAATGCAGCTATTTAAATCTGAAGTCATTAAAATTAAACACAATTTAAAATTTGGCCTCTCAGCAATCTTTGTTTGGATATGACCCCAAAAAGCACAGGGAACAAAAGCCAAAACAGACAAGTGGGAATACATCACACTAAAAAGCTTCCAGACAGCAAAGACACAAGAGTTAAACAACCTTGGAAATGTGCAGAAGGATCACTTGAGCCCAAGAGCTTGAGACCCTGGGCAACACAGTAAGACACCATCTCTACAAAAAGATAAAAAAATTAGCTGAGTGGGGTGGCACACGCCTGTACTCCCAGCAAAGCACGAGGCTGAAATGGGAGGATCACTTGAGCGCAGGAGATCGAGGATGCTGTGAGCCATGTCGTGTTACTGCACTCCAACTTGGACAAGAGAGAGGGCAAGGCCCTGTTTCAGAAAAAAATATATAAAAAATAAAATAAAAATTTTAAGCCGGGTGCCGTGGCTCATGCCTGTAATCCCAGCACTTTGGGAGGCTGAGGCGGGTGGATCACCTGAGGTCAGGAATTCAAGACCAGTCTGGACAACATGGTGAAACCCTGTCTCTACGAAAAATACAAAAATTAGCTGGGTGTGGTGGAGGGCACCTGTAATCCCAGTTACTTGGGAGGCTGAGGCGGGAGAATCACTTGAACCTGGAAGGCAGAGGTTGCAGTGAGCCGAGACCACTCCATTGCACTCTAGCCTGGGCAACAAGGGCAAAATTTCACCTCAAAAAATAAAATAAATAAAAATAAATAAAAAACTTTAAAGTTAAAAATGATAAAATAAAAGTGACAGTGCTGTAAAGTGGCATTTTAAAAGAAATCACAGCTGGGTACGGTAGCTCATGCCTGTAATCCTAACACTTTGGGAGGCTGAGGCAGGGGGATCACTTGAGCTCAGGAGTTCAAGACCAGGCTGAGTAACACAGCAAGACCTTGTCTCTACAAAATATAAAAACTCAGTAGGGTGTGGTAGTGTGCACCTGTGGTCCCAGCTACTGGGGGCGGCTGAGGCAGGAAAATCACTTGAGCCCAGGCCGTCGATGCTAGTGAGACGTGAACGCACCAATGCCCTCCAGCCTATATAACGGAGCAAGACCCTATCACAAAAATAATAAATTTTTTTAAAATAAAAATGTAAAAACAAATCACTTCAGGCTGGAAAAGAATTTGGGTAGAGCAGGAAGATATTCTTTAACTACAAAATTGACATTTCTTTTTTTTTTTTTTTTTTTGAGTTGGGTCCTCCCTTTGTCACCCAGGCTGGAGGGCAGTGGAGCGATCTCAGCTCACTGCAAGCTCCACCTCCCAGGTTCACGCCATTCTCTTGCCTCAGCCTCCCGAGTAGCTGGGACTACAGGCGCCTGCCATCACGTCCAGCTGATTTTTGTATCGTTTTAGTAGAGACGGGGTTTCACCATGCTAGCCAGGATGGTCTTGAACTCCTGACCTTATGATCTGACCACCTTGGCCTCCCAAAGTACCGGGATTACAGGTGTGAGCCACCGCACCCGGCCCATAATTAACATTTCTAATAGCAATTATGAAACTTCTTTAAACTTCTATTAACTAGGTCCTACTGTCTATTAAGGAAGCTATAGAAAACCTTTCAATTAAGAAATTAAGAAAAAATATTTCTTAGGAAAACTAGGTTTGCTAATTTCTGCAATTTCCAAAAGCAATACATCTAAATCAAGTTTAAAAAAACGAAAAATCTCTATTAAAACCACAAAAAGAATTAGCCTAATCGCCATTAATCAAAAATAACCTTCTCCAATAAATTCAATGACCTTTAAGTTTAGGACTTTTAAAAAACATGTCACATAAAGATTAGGTGTGGGTAGCTCATGCATATAATCCCAGCACTTTGGGAGTCCAAGGTAGGTGGATCACCTGGGGTCAACAGTTTGAGGAACAGCATGGCCAACATGGTGAAACCCCGTCTCCACTAAAAATACAAAACCCAGTCGGATGTGGTGGCGCCTGTAGTTCCAGGTGTGGCAGGAGAACTGCTTGAACCCGAGAGAGTTTGCAGTGAGCTGAGATCGCACCACTGCACTCCAGCCCGGGCAACAGAACGAGACTCCATCCCAAAAAAAAAAAAAAAAAAAAGGTGGTTTCTAAATTCACCTGAGGCCAGGCGAGGTGGCTCACGCCTGTAATCCCAGCACTTTGGAGGGCCGAGGCACGCAGATCACCTGAGGTGTTCAAGATCAGCCTGGCCAACATGGCAAACCCCCTTCTCTACTAAAAATACAAAAATTAGCCAGGCATGGTGGTGAGCGCCTATAGTCCCAGCTACTCGGCAGGCTGAAGCAGGAGAATTGCTTGAACCTGGGAGGTGGAGACTGCAGTGAGCCAAGATAGTGCCACTGCACTCCTGCCTGAGCAACAGAGCAAGACTCCATCTAAAAAAAAAAAAATTACCTGGGTGTGGTGGTGCACGTCTGTAATCCCAGCTACTCAGAAAGAAGGCTGAGGCACAAGAATTGCTTGAGCCTGGCAGGCAAAGATTGCAGTGAGCCAGGATCACCCCGCTGCACTCCAGCCTAGGTGACAAGAGTAAGACTTGGTCCCGAACAACCAAAAAAAAGCAAAAACAAAAAAAGTACAGAGAGGGAGGATAAAAAAAACCCACAGCAGTGAATTTTCATTCCTTATCACACACATCACCTACTTATTTCATTCTTACCCAGTATGTCCTAAAATATTTCTGAAACGAACACAGGAAGTTATTTCCCCATTACTCAAGATCAGAGACCATTCCTTCAACTGGCACTCATCACCTATTAGATACTTCCAAGCTTAACTCTCTTTCATTAAAAAATCATAATAGGCCAGGCTTGGTGGCTCACACCTGTAATCCCAGCACTTTGGAAGGTCGAGGCAGGTGGATTATTTGAGGTCACGAGTTCAAGACCAGCTTGGCCAACATGGTGAAACCCCATCTCTACTAAAAATACAAAAGTTAGGCCAGCGCGCTGGCTCACACCTGTAATCCCAACACTTTGGGAGGCCGAGGCAGGCGGATGACCTGAGGTCAGGAGTTGGAGACCAGCCTGACCAACAGGGCAAAACCCTGTTTCTACTAAAAATACAAAATTAGCTGGGTATGGTGGTGCATGCCTGTAATCCCAGGTACTCGGGAGGCTGAGGCAGGAGAATCGCTTTAACCTGGGAGGCAGAGGTTGCAGTGAGCTGAGATTGCACCACTGCACTCCAGCCTGGGCAACAAGAGTGAAACTCAAAAAAAAAAAAATAGTGGGGTGCCTGTAATCCACTATGGACCTGAGGCAGAGAACACTTGGACCTAAGGCGGAGGTGGGGTGACTGGGATCGCGTGACAGAGTGAGACCCTGTCTCAAAAAAAAATTATTATTATAATAAAAGAGGGCCAGGCGCAGTGGTGGTTCACACCTGTAATCCCAGCACTTTGGGAGGTCGAAGCAGGTGGATCACCTGAGGTCAGGAGTTCCAAGCCAGTCTGACCAACATGGCGAAACCCACTCTCTACTAAATAACAGCAATTAGCCAGGTGTGGTGGCGAACGCCTGTAATCTCAGCTATCAGGGAGGCTGAGGCAGGAAAATCACTTGAACCCCAGAGGTGGAGGTTGCAGTGAGCCAAGATCATGACACTGCACTCCAGCCTGGGTGACAGTGTGAGACTTTAAAATAAACAAAGCAACACTCGGTTAAGTACTCAGTCTCCAGTGCTGCTGAAACTTATTTTTTCCAACTTTCTTGAATTCTGCATTCCATTATTAATCACAGGAAGGTCATCAGGACACAGACAAACTAGAAAGAATCTAATTCGATCAATATTTTCTGAGCACTCTGTGTCCTGGACATTCCTATAAACACAAGTAACTTCAGATTCAAAGCCCACCCAAGTGGTATATGCCATCTCAAGGTGGCAGAGAGGGATAAGTATTAGTAAACAGTTCATAAGCATACCAACTAGAGCACACACGTGTATATGCACAACACAAATATAAAACACTCTTTTAATTTAAGCCTTTGGTGGCAAAAGGTAGGTAGAAAAATATCAATGGGGGCAAAATCATATGTAGTGTAAACTAAATCACTCTTCCAAAGACATGTAATTTTGAAACAGAACTTAAGAATTCTAAAATCTGGCCTGGCGCAGTGGCTCACACCTGTGATCCCAGCACTTTGGGAGGCCGAGGCAGGTGGATCACGAGGTCGAGTTCAAGACCAGCCTGGCCAAGATGGTGAAACCCCATCTCTACTAAAAATACAAAAATCAGCCGGGCGCAGTGGCAGGTGCCTGTAATCACAGCTACTCGGGAGGCTGAGGCAGGAGAATCGCTTGAACCCGCGCGGCAGAGGCTGCAGTGAGCCGAGATGGCACCACTGCATCCAGCCTAGGCAATATGAGATTCCATCTCAACCAAAAAAAAAAAAATTCTAAAATCTGGCCAGGCACCTGGCTCACACTTGTAATTCTAGCACTTTAACAGGCCGGGATGGAAGAATCACTTGAGGCCAGGAGTTAGAGACCAGCCTGGGCACACAGGGCGATTCCACCTGAGCACGCATACACACACACACACACACACACACACACAAAGCCAGGTGCGGTGGGTCACGCCTGTAATCCCAGCACTTTGGGAGGCCGAGGCAGCGGATCACCCGAGGTCAGGTGTTCGAGACCAGCCTGGCCAACATAGTGAAACCGTCTCTACTAAAAACACAAAAATTAGCCAGGTGTGGTGACACGCGCCTGTCATCCCAGCTACCTGGCAGACTAAGGCAGGAGAATGGCTTGAATCCAGGAGTGCAGTGAGCCAAGACCGCGCCACTGCACTCCAGCCTGGGACACAGAGCAAGGACTCCATCTCAAGTAAACCAGTCAATCAATCAATCTTCCTTCTCAAGTAGGATATCTCCAGGAACACGAAATAGGTCAACAGTGATTTATGTCCATACAAAAACATAAAGGGTTTTGTTTGACAAAACACCTCATTAATATCAATACAAAAAATCACATTTTTACTAGTTCACTTTTCTCCAAGTAGGCGTTGTCATTTTTCCATTCCTACATCATCGTTTCTAACATATTCTTGTTTTCACCAACTTTGCTTTTCTTCTCATTAACCTCATTTTTTTGAGTTTGATATTCTCAAATTCTATTCATCCTGGAACTACACCGTTTGCTAAATCCTGCCACTGATCCTATTCTTACTCGCTAATGAGCCTGCAGTTACCCGCCTCTCACCACCAGGTGGGGTCCTGGACAAATTTAACCAAACCAGATTTTGAACAGAATCATTTCCGAGGAAATGAAAAAGTTTTACAAACGTTTCTAAAAAACGCTGTTAATCCAGTGTGTAACCTCGATGCAAATAAATACTAAGAAGTAAAAATCCTGTCAAAACGTCAACTCACAAATACAAAGGCTAATTACACTCTCTTTTTTTTTTTTTTTGAGACGGAGTCTTGCTCTGTCACCCAGGCTGGAGTGCAGTGGCGCGATCTCGGCTCACTGCAAGCTCCGCCTGCCGGGTTCACGCCATTCTCCTGCCTCAGCCTCTCCGAGTAGCTGGGACTACAGGCGCCCGCCACCACGCCCGGCTAATTTTTTGTATTTTTAGTAGAGACGGGGTTTCACCGTGGTCTCGATCTCCTGACCTCGTGATCCGCCCACCTCGGCCTCCCAAAGTGCTGGGATTACAAGCGTGAGCCACCGCGCCCGGCCTTAATTACATTCTCTTATTCCTCAACAGGTATCTGTAAGCATTAACCAATATAGAAGCTGACCTTTACAGCAGACGACAATAAGGTGTCTGTGAGGTCCCGCGATGACACTCTGCCCACAGCGACACGTTCAAGATGACTAAAAATACCTGCCCAAGTTTTGAAGTGCCCTCTTGTAATACTCTTAAAAAGCGACAGCCGGACGCGGGGGCTCACACCTGTAATCCAGCACTTTGCGAAGCCGAGGCGGGTGGATCACCTGAGGTCAGGAGTTCGAGATCAGCCTGAACAACATGGTGAAACCTCGTCTCTAATAAAAATAGAAAAAATTAGCTTGGCGTGGTGGCACATGCCTGTAATCCCAGCTATTTGGGAGGCTGAGGCAAGAGAATCGCTTGAACCTGGGAGGTGAAGTTGCAGTGAGCCGAGATGGTGGCATTGTACTCCAGCAGGGGCAAGAGCGAAACTCCATCATACACATACACACACACACACACACACACACACACACACACGGACGGACGCGGTGGCTCACGCCTGTAATCCCAGCACTTTGGGAGGCCGAGGCAGGCGGATCACGAGGTCAGGAGTCCCAGACCATCCTGGCTAACACGGTGAAACCCCGTCTCTACTAAAAAAAAAAAATACAAAAAAATTAGCCGTGTGTGGTGGCGGGCGCCTGTAGTCCCAGCTACTCGGGAGGCTGAGGCAGGAGAATGGTGTGAACCCTGGAGGTGGAGCTTGCAGTGAGCCGAGATCGCGCCCACCGCATTACAGCCTGGACGACAGAGCAAGACTCCGTCTCAAAAAAAAAAAAAAAAAAGGTGCAAACTGACCATTCCACCCCCACCTCAGACCTGGATTTGGGTTATCTAGGTTGAAAACTGATGAGAGTGATGGGTACCACTGTTCGTTTGAAACTGTCCAAAACAGAGTTAATAGAAGGGAATTACGGACTTGCTTAAAAATGAAAGCTAATGTACGCCACTCAGTTACAGGTATCACACTGTAATACCAACCATATCCATATTTTAGTCTTCACAATATTCAACAATACTCCCCACGTAGTGTTCCGGAAAAACTGTCGTACAGCCAGAATTACTTCCCAAACCTAACACTTTCATATCCAGAAGAAAATAAATTTTAAAACACTGATTGTTTTGAAAAGAGTGCTGAACTCATCTCAAATTCTTTAAGACCATTGCCCTCTGAAATTCCCAACTTTCTCATCTTCCACAGCACAGATTAAGCCTAGTTAGACACTTTTCAAAAGCTTCTCAACCCTTTTGTTCTCCCACTTCCGGTCAAGTCTCCGCATCTACCAACTTAAGGCTACTTCCCAAATTTCACAGTCGGCATAATCCACAAAACCCCACAGCTCATTAAAGTGTGCATAAAAACTATTCATCCCTTTATCACAGAAGGCAGAAAAAAATGTGAAAGCACGAACTCCAAGGGAGCTTAAGGCCCTCAGGAGTGGAAACAAGTCTGGAGTCGGCGAGGCGCGGTGGCTCACGGCTCCAATCCCAACACTTTGGGAGGCCGAGGCAGGCGGATCACTTTAGGTCAGAAGTTCGAGACCAGCCTGGCCAACGCGGTGAAACCCTGTCTCTACTAAAAATACAAAAATTAGTCGGACGTGGTGGCGAGCACCTGTAACCCCAGCTACTCAGGAGGCTGAGGCAGGAGAATCGCTTGAACCTGGGAGCTGGAGGTTGCAGTGGGTGGAGATCGAGCCACTGCACTCTGGCCTGGGCAACAGAACAGACTCCGTCTCAGAAAAAAAAAAAAAAAAAGTCTGGAGTAAACCCAGAGAGAACACGAGACGGGTGGACTTGCGGAGGAGTAAGGCGGATGCATATAATTCCTTTCAGAAATCATGAATCGTTCTGATATGCAACATTATTTGGAAAAGTGCGGTTAAACACGAAGCAGCAGCAATCAAGTTCTAATGGTTAAAGTCTGTTTCCTTTCTTCGGTCTTCAGTCTAACTTTTCTACTAAATCAATAATTTGGCTTAAATTGTAGCCACAAATCCTTACTAATATTCGCAACTCATATTAATAAAAACGTTGAAAACTACGAAGAGCGCCGCTCAGCCTACTCTTCCCAAACAGGCTGAAGCCTCCCAGCTCGCAGGCGGCATCCCTTCGGTGGTGGCACGATCATTCTACTCGGGCTATTTCCTGCCTCGTTTACGTGAGAAAGTTAGCACAGAAGTTTACGTCTGACTAGCAAACCCATCCTTTAAAAAATTCGCTAGCGCCGAAACCTTTCTCGAGCCAATATATGGTGTGCAGTTTACACTACGTGTGTCACCGACCTTCTTCCTTAGTTGGGTGAGAGTTAATGTAAACTTGTTATATAAACTTCAGTTGCATCAACTACGGTGCAGATTCTTTAACGCAAAGCAAAGCAGACAAACGTTCTGAGTAAGAAAGGCAGCCTGCTCTTCCACAAACTTCCGAACAATCCGTCCAGAGTTCTAGAAACAGGGCTCTGCGGTCCACCACCTGCTTCGTCTCCCTCCGAACTTGGCGGCACGGCTGCAGCATTCCTGCTCCGCAAGCCACTCGCGTTTCTGGTTTCAGACTCGAGCGCGGGAGCCTCAGGAAAAGAAGGCGCTCCATGCCTCCCACGCTGCCGGCCCAGCCGAGCCCCAGCAGAGCCCCAGCCGGCCGCTCCCAGGCCGGGCCCCACCCCCAACCGCCGCCGCGGAGGCTGGGCCGCGTTCCGGCAAGGACGCCGGGCGGGGAGGACGCGGCCGGGCGGCCCCAGACCCCAGCCCCGGCCCCGGCCCCAGACCAGACCCAGAGAACCCCGCCCACCCTTCGCCTCGCAACCCCGGCCACGGCCCCCGCCCCGTCCAGTCCTTTCCCCGGCCGGCGACCCCGGTCACCCCCCGCGCTGTTGCCAGGCGCCGGGTCAGGTCGGCCGTCTGCCGGGCGCGCGCGGGGCCCTAGGCGACCCCCCCCGGCCCTCGGAACAGACCCTCACCGAGGACGGAAGCGGCCGGTGGCGGGACGCAGGGGAGGCAGGGTGACCGCCCGAATCTCCTCACAGCTCCAGGACTGCTGCGCTGGTAGTGGCGGCGCCTCCTCGCGCTTTCCTTTCTCTCCTTTCTCCAACAACAAACAGGAAATGCGTCACGCAACGGCGGCACAGCGACGTCAACTTCCGCCCGACCCTGACGCCGCGCATGCGCAGTTTCCACTGCCCATACCGTGGGCCCAATCTCGGAGGCGCCCGCCCTACCTTCGCGAAGGTTCTCGGCTCTTCCGCCGCCCCGAAGAGGCCGGGAGACTGGGGGCGAGGGGGCGGGGAATCCCAGGGCGAGGGGGCGGAGCTCGGGGCCGGGTCTACGGTATCGGGGAGCCCAGACGCGCGGAAGGCGCAGAGAAGGCCGAGAAGATTCAAAATGGCAGTGATTGTTGGGCTAGAAGGAGCCCATTCTGGAAACCGCGAAGTCGTCGCGCCTTTCATCTTCCCCTTGACCGACGGCCCCCGGAGCGCGTCTGCCGCCTCTCGCTCCGCGGTCCTGCGGTGGAGCTGGGTGGCATCTCCGCACAGCGGGTCGAAAGCTGGGGCGCGGGCGAAGTCCCCGAAGGGGAGGAAAAACAAACCAAGCGGCGGCCAGGGAAGGCGGGCGAAGGCGCTGGCCCCCGCTCGTCAATTTAGGGAAGCCCAGATACCCTAAGTTCCCCGGCGAACGGGAGCGCGTGGAGACTTCGCCAGGGAGTAATGACTGAAGGAAACGGAAGCAAACTGTGGCAGAAAATACAGATGAAGCTTTTTAGGTTAAATCGTGGCAGTAGTTTTCCTGAAAACGCGGCGCATTTTGATCGCTGGACTTTAGGTCATCCCCAGGCTCCCCAGCCTTTCCCGCGTCCTCAGGGGTTCTGGTTCTAACCCTGGAGACCAACACCACATGCGTGTAGACGGTGACCAGCGGGAGCAGGGAGCCTCAGACCCCGCGCAGTCAGACAGGCTCCCGTTCCCAGTAGCGAAAGGGTCCCGCAGACCCAAAGCCTAAGGAGGCCAACAAGCAGATCGTGCATGGAGCCTGTCCTGCATCTCCCACTGTCTTCCTCTCCAGCATTCAGCCAGATGTTTGCTACTGTGTTGGCTTAGTCCTGGCCCACCTTATGCTTTCCTTTCGGTGGCTCACGCCTGTAATCCCAACACTTTGGGAGGCCAAGGGGGGGCGGATCACCTGAGGTTGGGAGTTCGAGACCAGCCTGACACATGGAGAAACCCCATCTCTACTAAAAATGCAAAAAAAATTAGACAGGTGTGGTGGTGCATGCCTGTAATCCCATCTACTCCGGAGACTGAGGCAGAAGAATCACTTGAACCCAGGAGGAGGAGGTTGCAGTGAGCGGAGGTCACACCATTGCACTCCAGCCTGGGCAACAAGAGCAAAACGCTCTCTCAAAAAAAAAAAAAAAAAAAGAAAGAAAGAAAAATCCCTTTTTGTCACACCTTTCCTGAACTTCAGATCCTGTGGCATGCTGACACTGAATTCTGGGGGGACTGCCCAGCCACCTTCTGAACTAACAACACTTATGAATTCGTGATCATTTAGGCCTGGAAGATATTCAAGTAAAAGGCACTTTAACACTTGAATCACTTTTGGTTTAAAATAGCTGGTTAGTAATGAAAGAGTTGGAGAAATGCCACCCCGAATTATACCATATTAGGATACTGATTACTAACTAGTTCACTGATTACCACATTGGTATGCCCTCAAACAGGGCACATGGGGACCTGCCAGTGCAGGGAGGGGCATTCTGTGAATCCCCGATTATCTACATAAAGACAGATCATCCCAAAGGGACTCAATTGTCTTGACCCCCTCCCTGGAAGTTTCATCAACTGGGAAGAATGAGCCAGTATCACGGGAGAAGAGCTTCAAGGGACGTCAGCTCCACACCCAGACAGATTTTGCCCCAGGCCACCACCTATTCTTCTGAAAGCAAAAAATCATTCTCTCTCCCCTGAGCTGCCTGCATCTGCCTCCCCTCTCTTCTATGAAGGGGCTACATAAGCTTCCAGATCTCACTGGATTCTGGGATGCCCTAGTACATGTTATAGATTTGTATACTTTTACGAATCTGTTTATTGTCAGCTTAGTTCAGAGACTCAGTTGTGAAACCTTCGGAGAGTACAGGGAAAATTTTCCGTCTACACCCGCCTCGTTTTAGACAACTGAAACACTTGGTTAATGGCTGTAATTGTTATACTTCAAAATGAAATACTGCCTATTTTTTTTTTTTTTTTTTTTTTTTTTTGAGACAGGGTCTTGCTCTGTCACCCAGGCTGGAGTGCAGTGGTTCAATCATGCCTCACTGCAGCCTTGACCTCCTGGGCTCAAGCAGTCCTCCTGCCTCAGCCTCCCAAAGTGCTGGGTTTACCAGCATGAGCCGCTGTGCTCGTTTCGTTTTTTGTGTTTCTTAAACTTTGATTGTATTACTGCATGTCATTTCTAGCAAATGATCAGTTAGCAAAGGAAAATCTGACTGGATTCTCTATTCTTATTTGAGACTGAGTCTCGTTCTGTCATCCAGGCTGGAGTGCAGTGGCACAATCTCGGGTCACTGCACCCTCCACCTCCCAGGTTTAAGTGATTCTCTTGTCTCAGCTTCCTGAGTAGCTGGAATTACAGGCATGAGCAACCATACATGCCTAATTTTTTGTATTTTTAATTGAGATGGGCTTTCACAATGTTGGCCAGGCTGGTCTCAAACTCCTGACCTTAGGTGATCCACCCACCTCAGCCTCCCGAAGTGCTGGGATTACAGGCATGAGCCACCAAGCCCAGCCTCTATTGTCTTTTTTTACTGGTTATATAAATGACTGTTCAAAGGGGAGAAATAATAATTTGTGTTAGTATGGGCATCTCATAATAAAACCTAAAATAATCTCAGCAAAGACTGGAATTTCAGATATATGCACAGCTTGGCACTGTCACATGTAACCTATCTGCTTGCAGGTTGATGGAGGTTTAGTTCCATCTCAGTGTGGACAGACAGTACTATCATGGGACATTTTACATGTCAATACGTCCCTACAGTGATTGTGAGCTAATCTTGAAATGTAGGCAGCACAGACATGAATTTTACATTGTAAGTGGTAGGCTAGCCACAAATAGCTTTTCCCCCTTCGAAAAAGAAAATATATGTGTATGTATGTGTATATATATATACACAGAGAGACACTTATTAAAACGTGTATCAGGCTGGTCACAGTGGTGCACACCTGTAATCCCAGCACTTTGGGAAGCTGAGGCAGGAGGATTGCTTGAACCTAGGAATTCCAGACCAGCCTAGGTAACACCACAAGACGCCATTTCTACAAAAAAAAAAAAAAAAAAAAAAATATTTATTTTTTTCTGGCACTTTGGGAGGCCGAGGCAAGAAGATTGCTTGAGCTCAAGAGTTCGACAGCAGCCTGGGCAACTTGGTGAAACTCCATCTGTACAAAACATAGCAAAATTAGCCAAGTGCGGTGGCACACACCTATAGTCCCAACTACTCAGGAGGCTGAGGTGGGAGGATCACCTCAGCCCAGGGAGGTCCAGGCTTCAGTAGAGCACCACTGTACTCCAGTCTAGGCAACACAGTGAGACCCTGTCTCAAGAATAAATACATAGAAAATTATGACCAGGCACAGTGGCTCACGCCTATAATCCCAGCTCTTTGGGAGGCTGAGGTGGGCAGATTACAAGGTCAGGAGTTCGAGACCAGCCTGGCCAACATGGTGAAACCCCATGTCTACTAAAAATACAAAAAATTAGCCCGACGTGGTGGCACATGCCTATAGTCCCAGCTACACAGGAGGCTGAGGCAGGAGAATCACTTGAACCCGGGAGGCAGAGGTTGCAGTGAGCAGAGATCATGCCTCTGTACTCTAGCCTGGGTGACAAAGCAAGACTCTGTCTCTGGAAAAACAAAAAAGAAAAAAGAAAATTCTGGGCATGGTGGCACACACCTATAGTCCCAGCTACTCAAGAAGCTGAGGTAAGAGGATCACTTGAGCACTTGAGACTAGGAGGTTGAGGCTGCAGTGAACAGTCATCATGGCACTGCAGCCTGGGTGCCAGAGCAAGACTCTGTCTCCAAATAAATACATACATAATTTTTAAGAAGCATGTCAATACAATAAATTTTATCATGAAACAAAGCAACCAGTACAAAACAAGGTCCCCATCCTTGATGGACTTCACATAGCAGTTAGGGAGGACAGGTATAAACACCTTGGAGATTAAATGGTAATATTTAATTAACTCTTTTGAAACAATGAGATCTTTCAATGACAAGGACTTATCCCAGAAAAGATTTAAATAGGAGTGAAAAGTCTTTGGAGACCGAGCGTGGTGGCTCATGCCTGTAATCCCAGCACTTTGGGAGGCCAAGGTGGGCGGATCCCCTGAGGTCAGGAGTTCAAGACCAGCCTGGTCAACATGGTAAAACCTGATCTCTACTAAAAATACAAAAAGTAGCTGGGTGTGGTGGCGCATACCTGTAATCCCAGCTACTCGGGAGGCTAAGGCAGGAGGATCACTTGAACCTAGGAGGCAGAGGTCGCAGTGAGATGAGATCGCGCCATTGCACTCCAGCCTGGGCAACAGGAGTGAAACTCCATCTCAAAAAATAAAAGAAAGAAAGGAGGAGCATGGAGAATGTGGATGGATTTGGGGTAATGGCTTGCAGGGAGCCCTGGGGGTTGAAGGCAGCTGAAATGTTCAAGGCCAAAAGTGGACCGAGAAGCTTCATGGGCCAGCAAGCACAGAGGCTGCAGGGCAGCTCTGCTCTTGGGGGGAGGGAAGAGGGCCCAGTGCTGACTGGGGCCAGCCTGGAGGCTGAGGAGTGACCACAGGGACACGAGGCATGGTTCCCTGTGGTGCCCGCATCCCCTGATGCCCAATAAAACTTTAGGGCTGATGACGCACTGACTTTACCCACATCAACAAGCCTCGGTTTCCCTGTCTGTAAAATAGGAAGAAGGATAGCTACTGTACTGGTATCAGAAATAAACAGGGCAGTGTATGAGAACTGTGGTATTTCACACACATACTTATTTAATGTTTCTCTAATGAAATCCCTGTGCTCAAACCCTCAGAGGAAAGGATGTAAATCAAAACTGTCAAAGAATACCTAAGATTTGATTACCTTTGAAGAATCCTATATATAAGTGTTTTACTTGTTACGTTTCCTGCCATCAAAATAAATTACCCACTGCTCGTTTTAGAAATGTTAGCTTAAAAAAAGAGAAATATTAGCTTAATCCCTGATTATTCAAACACACTAAACAGGAACTTTCTCATGCCTATAATGCCAGCACTTTGGAAAACTGAGGTGGGAGGATGACTTGAGGCCAGGAGGAAGGAACTTTCACTGTATTACAGAATTATTCACATATATTCTTAGAAATCACTTTATCTTATCATCATCAAGATATGTTGCTAAGTAAGAAAAAAAGGCAAGGTTTAAAACATTAGAACAGTGTGTACAGCAAGGAGAGAGAAAAAGAACATGCATTTGTATAAGAAACTCTGCAATTACACTTAAGACATTGGGGAATGGGGCAGAAAATACAGAGCAGAGGGGCCGAGGGTAAAATGATATTCACGGAATATGTTTTAAACTATGTGAATATATTGCCGTTAAACATATATATGCTTAATAAAAAATATCAAAATGGATATATATGTTTAATGTTTTAAAAATATATATATTTAGTAAAAATATCAAAATATATGTTTAATAGACATAAACATATATATATACACATATATATATATATATATATATGCACTTTTTTTTTGAGATGAAGTCTTGTTCTATCGCCCAGGCTGGAGGGAAGTGGCATGATCTTAGCTCACTGCAACTTCCGCCTCCAGGGTTCAAGTGGGTATAAGCAATACTGCCACCTCAGCCTCCCAAATAGCTGGGATTACAAGCATGCACCACCACGCCTGGCTAATTTTTGGATTTTCAGTAGAGGCAGGGTTTAACCATGTTGGTCAGGCTGTTCTCGAACTCCTGACCTCAAGTGATCCACCTGCCTCAGCCTCCCAAAGAGCTGGGATTACAGGCATGAGCTACCACACTCAGCCTATTCTATTAATTTTTCTTTAGCTTTAAAATTGTTTTGGCCCCAGGAGGCTCCAGTTAGTTTCACAGACACCGTCCCTTTCAACAGAGCTGAGCCTTAAGACCTGCCATCTACCCTAGAAATATGTTGAATCTGTGTTAGCGCTTCAGATTCAGGTTCAATAAAATATTTACTGTTTTCAAATTATTATAATTTTCAATTATAATCAATTTAATTGAAATAATATTTTCATTTGTATTTATTTTTAAAAATATATTTTTTACACAGTCTCACCATGTTGCCCAAGCTAGAACGAAGTGCATGATCACGGCTCTCTGCAGCCTTGATCTCCCCAGCTCAAGTAATCCTCCCACCTCAGCTTCCTGAGTAGCTAGGACAACAGGCATGTGCCTGTTTTTGGTTTATTTATTTATTTATTGAGACAGAATCTCGCTCTGTCGCCCAGGCTGGAGTACAGTGGCATGATCTCAGCCCCCTGTAACCTGCACCTCCTGGGTTCAAGTGATTCTCATGCCTCAGCCTCCCAAGTAGCTGCGATTACGGGCATACGCCACCACGCCCAGCTAATTTTTGTATTTTTAGTAGAGACGGGGTTTCTCCATGTTGGCCAGCGTGGTCTCAAACTCCTGACTTCAGGTGATCCACGAGCCTCGGCCCCCCAAAGTGCTGGGATTACAGACATGAGCCACCGCACCCGGCCAAATTTCTATTGAAGAGATATTCCCTACCCTTCCCAGATCAAAGTATGTAACCAAATCATTATTTTGATATAAAGCAATACATGTTTGAGCTCTTTTTTTTTTTTTTTTGAGATGGAGTCTAGCTCTGTTGCCCAGACTGGAGTGCAGTAGCATGATCTTGGCTCACTGCAAGCTCCGCCTCCTTGCTTCACGCCATTCTCCTGCCTCTGCCTCCCAAGTAGCTGGGACTACAGGTGCCAGCCACCACACCCGGCTAATTTTTTTTGTATTTTTAGTAGAGACTGGGTTTCACCGTAGCCAGGATGGTCTCAATCTCCTGACCTCGTGATCCACCCACCTTGGCCTACCAAAGTGCTGGTATTACAGGTGTGAGCCACCACACCCGGCCATGTTTGAGCTCCTGACCTTGCTAAGGGCTTTCTATTTTATCAGTTAAAACTTAGTTGCTCATAACTGAAATTAATTCTGTATTTATTTATTTTATTTTTTTGAGATGGAGTTTTCACTCTGTCACCAGGCTAGAGTGCAGTGGCTCCATCTCAGCTCACTGCAACCTCCGCCTCCCGAATTCAAGCAATTCTCCTGCCTCAGCCTCCCAAGTAGCTGGGACTACAGGCATGCATCACCACGCCCAGCTAAGTTTTGTATTTTTAGTAGAGACAGGGTTTCACCATGTTGGCCAGGATGGTCTCAATCTCTTGACCTCATGATCCACCCGCCTCGGCCTCCCAAAGTGCTGGGATTACAGGCATGAGTCACCACGCCCGGCCTAATTCTGTATTTCATGTTTTACAAGTTGGCATTCACTGTGATTTCAATATCATTCATAGTAGTAATAATAACACCAAGTATATAAGGGCTGCCATCAAAAAATGCAAGAGTTTTATTTTAAAAATTTTATTTCCGCTGGATGCAGGGGCTCATCCCTATAATCCCAGCACTTTGGGAAACCGAGACAGGAGGATAGCTTGAGCTCAGGAGTTCAAGACCAGGCTGAGTAACATAGTGAGACCCCATTTCTACCAAACTTTTGAAAATTAGGTGGCCCAACACAGTGGCTTATGCCTGTAACCCCAGCACTTTGGGAGGCCGAGGCAGACAGATCACTTGAGGTCAGGAGTTTGAGACCAGCCTGGCCCACATGGTGAAACCCTGTTTCTAAGAAAAATGCAAAAATTAGCCGGGCATGGTGGTGCATGCCTGTAATCCCAGCTACTTGGGAGGCTGAGGCACAATAATCACTTGAACCCAGGAGGTGGAGGTTGCAGTGAACTGAGATCACGCCACTCCACTCCAGCCTGGGCGAGAGTGAGACTCTATCTCCAAAAATAAAAATAAATATAAATATCCCTACCTTGCACTGTATACAAACATTAACTCAGGAGAGATCACAAACTCAAATGAAAATCTGAAACAATAACACTTCTAGAAGAAAACAGGTGAAAATCATTGAGACTTTCTGGGAGGCAGAGTTTTTTTGCTCAGGATACCGAAAGCATTTGCCATAAAATAAAAAAATTCCCATGGCTGGGCGCAGAGGCTCATGCCTGTAATCCCAGCACTTTGGGAGGCCGAGGCAGGTGGATCGCAAGGTCAAAAGTTCAAGACCAGCCTGGCCAAGTTGGTGTAACACCGCCTGCACTAAAAATACAAAAATTAGCCAGGCACGGTGGCAGGTACCTGTAATCCCAGCTACGAGGGAGGCTGAGGCAGGAGAATTGCTTGAACCCAAGAGTCAGAGGTTGCAGTGAGCCAAGATTGCGCCACTGTCCTCCAGCCTGGGCAACAGAGTGAGACTCCATCTCAAAAGAAAAAAAAAAAAGAAAACTTATAAATTAGATCTCTCCAAAATTAAACACTTTTGCTTTTCAAAAACCACAGTATAAAAATGCAAAAGCCAGGCTCTGAGCTCAGAGTTCTGGGCTCAGAATGCTGTGGTGGCTTACGCCTATAGTTCCAGCTACTTGAAGGTCTGAGGCAATAGGATCACTCAGCATAGGAGCTTCAGACCAGCCTTAGCAACAACAACAACAACAAAAGACAAACCCAGGCCGGGGGCGGTAGCTCAAGCCCGTAATCCCCACACTTTGGGAGGCCAAGGCGCGCAGATCATGAGGTCAGGAGTTTCAGACCAGCCTGATCAACATGTTGAAACCCCGTCTCTACTAAAAATACAAAAAAAAAAAAAATTAGCCAGGTGTGGTGGCGTACACCTGTAATCCCAGCTACTCAGGAGGCTGAGGCAGGAGAATCACTTGAACCCAGGAAATGGAGGTTGCAGTGAGCTGAAATGGCGCCACTGCACTGCAGCCTGGGCGACAGAGTGAGACTCCATCTCAAAGACAAGCCCAAGGTGGCTCAAGCCTGTAATGCCAACACTTTGGGAGGCCGAGGCACGTGGATCGGGACTTGAGGTCAGGACTTCAAGACCAGCCTGGCCAACATGGTGAAACCCTGACTGTACTGAAAATATAAACATTAACCAGGTGTGGTGGTGCTTGCCTTTAATCCCAGCTACTCAGGAGGCTGAGGTATGAGAATCACTTGAGCCCGTAAGGTGGAGGCTGCAGCGAGCTGGGATGGAGCCACTGCACTCCAGCCCGGACTACAGAGCAAGTCTCTGTCTCAACAAAACAAAGACAAGCCCTACACTGAGCGGGAGCCAGGATGAGATCAAGGGGTGACCTTCCAGGCCCAATCATAGCTCAGGATGAGATCCAGGGGTGACCTTCCAGGCCCAATCATAGCTCAGGATGAGATCCAGGGGTGACCTTCCAGGCCCAGTCATAGCTCAGGATGAGATCCTCGGTGTGACCTTCCAGGCCAACCATAGCTCAGGATGAGATCCTGGGGTGACCTTCCAGGCCAACCATAGCTCAGGATGAGATCCTCGGGGTGACCTTCCAGGCCAACCACAGCTCCGTGCATAATCTATGCTACTCGTGGCCTCTCTTGAGGGACATGTAGTCCCCCCTTATAAACTGCCCCTAGCAGTAGCCTTCAGGTCCCTGCCTGGGCTCTAAAAGGTCATCAGGGTGACAGACACGGGGGAGCTTTACAGAGGAGGTGGGTGTTTGCAATAATTTTCATCAATGCTTCTCCAAATGGAAGGGGCTGCCCCATGGAGTAATGAGAGGCATCAAACTCAGAGCAGACTAATCTCTGTTATGCTATTTGAGAGGAAATTCAAACCATGAGGGTTAAACCAGGAGTACTAGACGTCCTGCCAATTCAAAACTCTGGTGCTGACCACAATGGTGCACTCAAAGAGGCCAGGGTGCAGAGGACCTGGCTCCCTTTCCTTCCAGTCATCTCTGCATCTCTTTGTACTTTTATTTTTATGTATTTATTTTTGTTTTGAGACGGAGTTTTGCTCTTGTTGCCCAGGCTGGAGTGCAATGGCGCAATCTTGGCTCACCGCAAACTCCGCCTCCCGGGTTCAAGCAATTCTCCTGCCTCAGCCTCCCGAGTAGCTGGGATTACAGGCATGCACCCACCATGCGCAGCTAATTTTGTATTTTTAGTAGAGATGGGGTTTCTCCATTTTGGTCAGGCTGGTCTCGAACTCCTGACCTCAGGTGATCCACCTGCCTTGGCCTCCCCAAAGTGCTAAAATTACAGGTGTGAGCCACCATGTCCGGCCATCTCTCTCTTTTTATAATTTAATAAAGTTTTTTTTTTTGGCTGGGCGCAGTGGCTCATGCCTGTAATCCCAGAACTGTCGCCTGTCACCCAGGCTGGAGTGCAGTGGCAGGATCTCGGCTCACTGCAACCTCCACCTCCTGGGTTCAAGCGATACTCCTGCTACAGCCTCCTGAGTAACTGGGATTAAAGGCAGCCACTACCACACCTGGCTAATTTTTGTATTTTTATTAGAGACAGCATTTCACCATGTTGGCCAGGCTGGTCTCCAACTCCTGACCTCAGGTGATTCACCCGCCTCGGCCTCCCAAAGTGCTGGGATTACAGGCCTAAGCCACCATGCCCAGCCAGGACATGGGATTTTAATAAAGGTCCTAAGAGTATGTAAAGTCCCTAAACAGTCCCTTTCATTTTCTTCCACGGGCCATAAATTGAGTCAGTTCTGTAATGAGGCTGGACTGGCAAAGAATCAGGCAGATTTCCAGCAGGAAGGGGTCTCAGACGGTACCAGATACAGAGGCCTCATCTTTCAAAGAGGAAACAGGTTGAGACATCCACGAAGGGATTCATGGGCAGTTCTGGATCTGGATCCGGAGAGGCAGGTGAGTGAGGGCACTGGGCCGAGAGCTTCCTCACCTTAGAGCTCAGACACCAGCAAACGCCTCCAGGAACCCTTAGCTGAGCCAGAAGGAAGTGACTGTCCTGGGCTCAGAACGCTGAGCTCTCCTCTTCATGCCTGAACCCTGAGAGTGATCAGCAGAGTGAAAGAACAGGCAGATTCTGTTGAGGAAACTAAAGCCGGACCTTCGTTGCTCTTCCAAGCTTCTCTAGCACTCAGCCTGTGAAGCTGCGTCCCCTCCAGAGGGAATGTTTTCTCATTTTTAGTCAATCAGTAGATTTTCCCCACACTTCCCCAACTTTTTTGAAGTTTGAAATCTGGGAAATTTTCTTTTCTAGTTGATGCTCAGCCCTATGAAATGACAGGGCAGGATTTTCCCTGTCCCTGCCCAGCAGCCACTGGGCAGGCCCTGACAAGCTCAACCTGCAGCCCAAGGGAGCCACCCAGGGATCCTGGGCACGGCGGGGTCATCAGCGTCCAAGGGCCCAAAGCCAGGCTGCAGAGGCCCCATGTGCCAGCTGACCATCCCTTTAACACAAAACACAAGGCCGGGCGCGGTGGCTCACGCTTGTAATCCCAGCACTTTGGGAGGCCGAGGCGGGCGGATCACGAGGTCAGGAGATCGAGACCACGGTGAAACCCCGTCTCTATTAAAAAAAAATACAAAAAATTAGCCGGGCGTGGTGGCGGGCGCCTGTAGTCCCAGCTACTCGGAGAGGCTGAGGCAGGAGAATGGCGTGAACCCGGGAGGCGGAGCTTGCAGTGAGCCGAGATCGCGCCACTGCACTCCAGCCTGGGCGACAGAGCAAGACTCCGTCTCAAAAAAAAAAACAAACAAACAAACAAACAAAAAAAAAACACAAAACACAAAACACTGTCCCAGTTTCTGATTTCATTTTTCAAACCTACAGAAAATTTGAAAAAATAGGCCGGGCGCGGTGGCTCATGCCTGTAATCCCAGCACTTTGGGAGGCCGAGGCAGGTGGATCACGAGGTCAGGAGATCGAGACCATCCTGGCTAACACAGTGAACCCCCATCTCTACTAAAAATACAAAAAATTAGCCAGGCGAGGTGGCGGGTGCCTGTAGTCCCAGCTACTCGGGAGGCTGAGGCAGGAGAATGGTGTGAACCCTGGGGGGTGGAGCCTGCAGTTAGCCGAGATCGCGCCACTGCACTCCAGCCTGGGCAACAGCGAGACTCTGTCTCAAAAAAAAAAAAAAAAGAAAAAATAATCAAGTGAACACCTGCAAACCTTCAAAAGGTATTCACCAAGTGGTACCTTTTCTCCATAGCTTTCCTTATTTTTATTCACTTATTATTATTATTATTTTTTGAGACAAACTCTTGCTCTTTTGCTGCCCAGGCTGGAGTGCAGTGGCCTGATCTCAGCTCACTGCAGCCTCAACCTCCCCAGCTTAAGCGATCCTCCCACCTCAGCTTCCTGAGTAGCTGGAACCACAGGCACACACTACTAAGCCTGGCTCATTTTTGTATTTTTGGTAGAGATAAGGGCTCACTATGTTGCCCAGGCTGGCCTTGAACTCCTACCCAAGAGGGCTTAAGTGATCTGCCTGCCTCAGCCTCTCAAAGTGCTAGGATTACAGGTGTGAGCCACCGCGCACGGCCTAATTTTGTCTTTTGACTCTCCCAAGAAAACATTTATTCAATAATATGGGCTGGTATGTAACCCATAGGTAAGTGTCCCCAAGTTGTTTGAAAATTATCTCCTGTTTTTTTTGTTTTGTTTTTGAGACGGAATTTCACTCTTTTCTCCTGGGCTGGAGTGCAATGGCACAATCTTGGCTCACTGCAACCTCCGCCTTGTGGGATCAAGCGATTCTCCTGCCTCAGCCTCCCGAGTAGCTAGGACTACAGGCACCCGCCACCATGCCCAGCTAATTTTTGTATTTTTATTAGAGACAGGGTTTTGCCATGTTGGCCAGGCTGGTCTCAAACTCCTGACCTCAGGTGATCCGCTCACCTTGGCCTCCCAAAGTGCCGGGATTACAGGCGTGAACCACCGCGCCCTCCTGGTGTCCATCAAATATTTATGGAATGTGTGAATGAACGAACGTATTCTTGGACAGTGGCTTAATTGGACATGGACACACTAGAGAGGTGAGTGACTTTTTTAGAAGATCAAAGGCTCTGGGCACTCATTGTGTAACCGCCCAATGGGCTCACCTTGCCCGCTGCCCAGAGCCGATTCATCAAGATAGGGGAATTGCAATGGAGAAAGGGTGATTCACCCAGAGCAGACTGTGAGGGAGACAGGAGTTTTATTATTAAATCAGTCTCCCGGAGCATTCGGGGATCAGAGATTTTTTTTGTTTTTTTTTTTTTTT
>NW_026652276.1:237618912-237742349 GCF_009828535.3 Hylobates moloch | reverse complement strand
TGGCTAGGCTGGTCTCAAACTCCTGGCCTCAGGTGATCTGCCTGCCTTGGTCTCCCAAAGTGCTGGGATTACAGGCGTGAGCCACTGTGCCCAGCCACAATTGAAAGTTTTTGTTTTTGTTTTTTTGAGATGGAGTTTCACTCTCGTCACCCAGGCTGGAGTGCAATGGCACAATCTTGGCTCACCACAATCTCCGCCTCCCTGGTTCAAGTGATTCTCCTTCCTCAGCCTCCCAAGTAGCTGGGATTACAGGCATGCGCCACTATGCCCGGCTAATTTTGTATTTTTAGTACAGATGGTGTTTCACCATGTTGGTCAAGCTGGTCTTGAACTCCTGACCTCAGGTGATCCGCCTGCCTCGGCCTCCCGAAGTGCTGGGATTACAGGCGTGAGCCACCGCGCCCGGCCCCAGTTGAATGGTCTTAATGGCTCTTTTCGCAATTCTAGAACCAGGCACAGATCATTCTATAAAATAGAACGAGGGCTCTGGCGTGCTGGGCAGAGGAGGTTGGTTTTGTAGACAGAAAGGGGCTGAGGAAGCAGACACAGAACAAAAAGAAGATTGGTCCTTTCCAAGTGGCCTTCCTTGGAAGGTTCCAGCAGAGGGGACTTCCTCATCACGCCAGCAAGACCTGGCTTGTTTGGGGCTATTCTCTGTCTCCTGGTTTCCTGGAAGGTGAGATGAACAAGTTAGTCTTGGCTTGGTGACGTGGAGCTCTAGCACGAGTGGCTGCGTTTTGGGCTGGTCTGCCGGGCCCAGTGCAGGAGCTCAGGCCAAACCAATGGCCTCCTATGAATTTTATCAAACGCAACTCAGACGATGCCGTTCAGGTGAGCGGAGCGTGCACGGCGCTGCTCGCAGACTCCCTGTCCGACTTCTAAATCTCTGCATTTTCAGCCTAAACGTCTGGAGATCCGGAGAACAAGTCCTCCAAGGTGGGGTCTCCCTGAGATGGTCCCTGCAGCTGGGCAAAAGGTCCTTCCAGACCACGTGACCCTTGTGTTGAGAGTGGAGACTCATCAGAGCGGGGAGGGCCTGAGACCGTGGGAGCAGAGGCTCGGCGGGCAGCAGCTCTCCCTGCCCTCAGGGGGCCATGAGCTCTGCAGGCCCCAGAGCCCTGTGTGCACTTTTCACACTTTTTCTCAGGCAAGGTTGAGAACCATGCCCAGCACTGCCTGGTCCAGCCCCTGGGAAGGAAGGCAGGGCCCGGAACCCCTCCTGCTGCCAGCAGCATCCCTGTCTTGGAAGGTACATGCATCCTCTGTCCCCGTGCAGGATCTTTAGGTCTCACCTGGGGCCTCGCCGGGCGCTGGGAGGGACTGGGCCCTGGGCCTGCAGCCAGCAAAAGGTGGGGGTTGGGCTGGAACTGGGAATCTCCGTGGGCGGCCGCGCCCTGTCTGCCCCTTCACGCTGAGTCAGGGCCAGGAAGGCCAGGCCCGCCCAGGGACGGGCTGTCTAGGGCTCCCCTGTCCGCCCCAGCCCTCGCTGCCCTGACAGGGTGAGGCTGTGTCCCGGAGCCTGACCCAGTTCCCCTGCCCCTGGCCGCTTCACTGGAGAGGATCAGGGTCAGGGTGCGTGGCCCACAGAAGCATGTCCAGCTCCACGCGGACACACGGGCCTTTGGTGCCCCCGCTAGAGCTCCACGGTCCTGGCCTCCCCCAGGACTAGGCGAGGCCAGGCCCATTGCAGAGCTGCGTGTGCACACACCAGCACACACACATGTGTAACACACCCACTCACACACATTCACACAGATACACCCTCCCACACATATAGATATACACACACGTGTAACAACCCACTCACACACCCACACATTCACACAGATACACACACCCTCCCACACATATACATATACACAATACATGTGTAACACACCCACTCACACACATTCACACAGATACACACACCCTCCCACACATATAGATATACACACACGTGTAACACACCCACACACCCACACATTCACAGATACACACACCCTCCCACACATACACATATACACAACACATGTGTAACACACCCACTCGCACACCCACACACATTCACACAGATACACACACCCTCCCACACATATATACACAACACATGTGTAACACACCCACTCACACCCACACACATTCACACAGATACACCCTCCCACACATATACATATACACACACACAACACACATATTCGCACAGATACACATATACCTACATTACAGATACACATGTCCACACATACACACACACGTACACACATACGCACAAGCAACGCTCACAGGTGCACCGGCGCACACGCTCAGTGAACTCTCCCGGTGCTGCTGTTCACTAAAGGTTTGGGAAGGAAAGGTCTGGGTGGCAGCAAGGAAGGGACCTTAAACTGCGACACGATTTCTCCGAGGTCCTTGAGAACGGAACATTCAGCAGGACGGAGGAGCCCTTCAGGGCCCAGGCAGCCGAGGCAACGGCCACTCCTCCGTCTTTTCGGAAGCGCTCTCTGCCTCTACGTGGACACGAGGAATCCATCCTTTCCTTCTTGACCCACACGGAGCCGAGGAGGGGTCTCCCTGAGTTGGTCCCCTGTAGCTGGGCCAAAGGTCTCTCCAGACCACATGACCCTTGTCTTGGGAGTGGAGAATCATCGGGGCGGAGAGAGCCTGAGACTGCGCTGCTGCTGGCATTGCTGTGCTATGTGACGCCAGCCCGGGGCCCTCCCAGGTCTGCAGGCTCCAGCCTCTTGCGTGGAGACCACACTCTGCTTGTCCTGCCACGGCGGGTGGGAGGCCACTGGCCTTTGTCTTTGCTCCCAGAGCCCAGCTGGTAACACCCTTGACTTGCTCTTGGAAACGCTGACTCCTGTCCCCCCGGCACCCCCACTCTTCTTCATGTCTCCAGGGGTCTGAGAACTCTAGAGGCCGCATACATGGGGTCCTGCAGTGCCTGTCCCTCTGTGCCCGGCACTAGGTCCTCAACGGGCTCCAGTGGTGGAGCAGGGACGGGGTTTCCTTCCTGCTGAGGCTGAACGATTCAGAATCTGTTCTAACTCTTCTTCCTCTGTCATTTTTCTGGACCTTGAATGGCAGAACCGCACCCCCTGGAAGGGCCCCCTGGCACACCTGCGCCTCCCCATCCCCATGCAGGCGACCGGTTCTTCCCCCAGGCTCCAGGGCTGTGAAACCAGCGCAGAGTTCCTGCTCCCAGGCTGCGTGCGTGGCCAAGAGTAACTGGGAAGCACCCGGCGCTGCGCGGGTCACCTGCTCGCTGCAGTGGGTCATGCAGGGATAGATGTGTCCTAGGGGCAAGGCCTTGGCCCCACTCACAGGGGCATGGACGGTCCCCAGGACCTTCCTTCTTCCTTCACCTGGCGGGGCTTTGGGCCACTGTGCTCATTTCCAGCCACCTGCGGGTGGGCACCAGCACCCCCCCAGCCCCCCCAATTCTCCCAGCGCCCCCAGTCCTCTCCCCTCCCCTGAGTCTCCGTGCAGCCTTGAGGCCCTGCCCTCCCGGCCCAGTGAGCACGGTCTGTGCTGTTCCTTCCCAGAGCACATTTGCATGGTGCCCTGGGCACCAAAGCCCTGGGGAAGGCGAATGACTCCGGGAGTGGCTGGTGGTGCCATTTCCAGCCACAGAAGGGTCAGATGCAGCCCCAGATGAGGCAACATCGGGGACAGAGGCAGCCCTGGCTTGAAAGGCTGAGCTGCAGAGCATGTACCTCCCCCGCCCCCCGCGCGCACGCGCGTGCGCGTACACACAAACGCGCGCGCACACACACACACACACACACTCACGCTTGTCCTGGGCCTGCCTCCTGACGCACCAGGCAAGCCTGTCTGACTGCCCCGCCTGACTCACTCCCTTCCCCTTGGGCCTCCACCGGGCTCCTGCCTTCCCACACACAGGCCCGCACTGTGCTTGAGCCTCTTCCCCGGTCATCCCTGGGTGCCCCCATGCCCCCTGGGCAGGGCTGGAGCAGGCAGGTGCCTCCACCCAACCCCAGCCCCTGAGAAACGTCTCCCAGTCCCCTGGAGAAAACCCTCCTGACAGACCCAGCCCGCCCTCTGATCCCTCCTCTGCCCCAAGAGGCCCTCGTCATTCAGTCATTTACATGTGACTGCGAACAAGCTGACCTTGCCATCTTGCTGAGACAGAGCGGTCTGTTCAGGGAAAGGCAGGTCCCCGGAGCAGGCAGGAGGTGGCATTTCCAGGAGAACCAGTCCGGGTGGGGCTCTGGGTGGAGGCCTCAGATCTTCCAGAGAAGCCCCAGGAGGTGACGGGCAGAGTGACAGGGATGGACAGGGCTGCCGCAGGACGGGGCTGCTCCTTACGACTCTTGGCTCTGCCGGGGCCTGGCTTTTTCCAGGGCTTTGTAAGCAGCAGCAGAGGCTACTCTCACTCTTGTCCCCGTGACCCTGTGGATGGCAGTCGTGGCCAAGGGACCCCAGCCAGTGCTTCTCTGAGATGTCTGTGTGAACTGAGAGAAGTCGGCTCTGTCCTGCCCCAGGCCAGCACTGACCACTCCTGGGCCTTGCTTCCAAATGTCTCCCCCAGTCCACTGCCTAACAAAAAGCTCCTCTGTAATCCAGCTCCACAGTGGAAGCCCAGTGGATCCTCTGGCTGGGAGGTGACTCTCCCTGGGCCTCTGGTATTTCTGTGCAGTTGTGACCAGAGCCTTTGTTTCAGGTTGTCTTTTCAGGGATGCTTGGACAGCAGACAGCCTTGGAAGAAAGAGAGAGGGTCTCACTCAGGAGCTCAGGACGGGTGTGCTTACTGCCTGTTACAAAAGATTCGGGTTCTCTAACAACAGGGTCATCTCCTGCAATGCACACCCCTGCTTGCAGGGGTACCTCACCCTTTTCACATCCCCCCACGGGAGCTGGGGCTCAGGAGTTGTGGTGCACGGACATGCTGGCCCTGCCTCTGCACTACTCGGGGGTGATAAAGACCTTTGTATCTGACCCAGGAGTCTCATGTCCTCTGCCTGCGTTCATGAAACTGTGGGTGGCTACCTTGTTCGTTCGCAAGGACCTGTGAAAGGAAAATAAATCTTGGGACGGCAAAGTCGCTAAGCCAAAGGGAAAAGTCACACTGGGAGCTGTGTCAGGCAAACCTGCTCCCATTTTATTCCCAAATAAGACAGCTACAGAGATTAAAAAAACAAAAAAGCCACACACCTCCCTCACAATTTGTGCACAAGGGAACTCCCTGTGGGGCTCACGATCTTTACCCTAGAGCAGTTGTGTGCGATTTCACCCTGGCAATGTCGGTGGACAGCTTACCTTCACAGGTGCAGACAAAGGACAGAACTCAGAGTCATCCCTCTGCTTCCCTGAGACAAACGTGTATCTGGCTGCTTCCTCTGCCCTATTGTCTCACTGAGCCAGACTAAGGCACACGTGGCCCTTCCCCTACCCCTCTCACATGTGGATTGTATATTCAGTGAAAGGCTGATCAGACTCATAGAATGCAACCATCTGTTGCTTATCTACCTATTAACTGGAAGCCCCCGCTTCGAGTTGTCCCAAGTTGTCCTGCCTTTCTAGACCAAACCAATGTACATCTTACATATATGTATATTTTAATATTTATTTATTTATTTTGAGTTGGAGTCTTGCTCTGTTGCGCAGGCTGGAGTGCAATGGTGCGATCTTGGCTCACTGCAACCTCCACCTCCCAGGTTCAAGTGATTCTCCTGCCTCAGCCTCCCAAGTAACTGGGACTACAGGTGCACGCCGCCACGCCCAGCTGATTTTTGTATTTTTAGTAGAGTCTGGGTTTCTCCATGTTGGCCAGGCTGGTCTGGAACTCCTGACCCCAGGTGATCCGCCCACCTCGGCCTTTCAAAGTGCTGGGATTACAGGCGTGAACCACTGCACCCGGCCGTCTTACATGTGTTGATGATGTGTCTTGTCTCCCTGAAATGTATGAGAAGAAGCTGCGCCCTGACTACTTGGGGCATGTGTCATCAGGACCTCCTGAGGCTGTGTCACAGGCACACCTCAACCTGGGCAAAATACGATTTCTAAATTGATTGAGACTTGTCTCAGATACTTTTGGGTTCACGGACCGCAAAAACTCAGGCCTTTCCCAAGACTCGACCCCCTTGGGGTGCGCAATGTTCTCCCATGGGTCTTCTCTTTAGCATGTGGGCATGTACAGGAGGGCCTCACGCACGCTTCATTCCAAGGTGCCGGTGAGTTATGGCCTCCTGAGCCGGCTGGACGAGAGCTGAGTGCTGGCTGTCTGTCTGGGGAAAGGGTCGGGGGTTCCAGAAGAGGACATGGCGGCCAGGGCACCAAGGAGACAACTTCTGCTTCACAGTCTCGCTGACAGTCAGTGGACCCCACCCCGCGGCCCTCCTCCAAGACAAAAAGCAGAACTGGAACTGGCCGGGCATGGGGGCTCAGGCCTGTAATCCCAGCACTTTGGGAGGCTGAGGCAGGCAGATCATTTGAGGGTCAGTAGTTTGAGACCAGCCTGGCCAACATGGTGAAACCCCATATCTACTTAAAATACAAAAATTAGCTGGGTGTGGTGGTGGGCGCCTGTATTCCCAGCTACTCGGGAGGCTGAGGCAGGAGAATCGCTTGAACCCAGGAGGTTGAGGTTGCAGTGAGGCGAGATGGTGCCACTGCACTCCAGCCTGGGCGACAGAGCAAGACTCTGTCTCAAAACAAACATACAAACAAAGGAGGAGAACGGCCCCTGCTGGACAAGCCTCTTGGGCTCCAGTAGGGAGGACGCTGTGGTTTGGAGCCCTGAGGTGGGCGCAGCCCCTGGTGCCAGCCTTGCCCATAGGGGTGAGCACCACGGTACTGGACGTTACCCTGGAGCCCATACGCCGTTTTCTAGTGCTTGAGTGTTTGCTACAAGCTACCTATCCTTGGAAATGCTGCTAAAACTTAATGTCCTTATTAAGCGAAACTTCTTAGATCTCCATAATGGTGAATAAACAGTTTGATAAATGTTGGAAATATTTTAAGAAAGATAAAGGCAATCCAGTGGCTCATGGCCAGATCTGTTTTATATACTGTTTATTATTTTTATTTTATTTTTATTACCTATAAGAAACCTGTACATGTACAGATCTCTTTTAAATAACACTGAACCACAGATTTATTATGAAATCTTTTTTGTAAACAGAAAAGCCCTGAAAAGTTTAGTATGATTCTATCACAGAAAATGATTGACTCTTATCATGATGGTCAGTCAATTACTTAAAAACATGAAAAGAACGTGTTATAGGACGAATACAGACTAACGTATGATTGTGAGAATTTCTGATAATTCCCAGGAATTCTGATTTCTCCTTCCCCAATCCTGAGGGTGGAGCCGTGAGGAATCTGGGCTGACTGCAGGGTCCCGCCTGCCGGGAGTAACCGCGGCTCCCTCCTGAGGCCCGGTCATCACTGATTCCTGCTGATCACCCACCCTCCAGCCCTGCCCCGGCTGTATTAGGCTCCTTGTTCATTCAACAAACATTTATTGCTGCTCGACAATGTCTGCTGCTGGGTGAGGCCCTGACGTGCGGAGTGGGTGAGACTCGGGCCCTGCCTTCCAGGAGGACACACAGGTGGGGCTGACAGGTGGATACCAACAGCCGAGTGGACGGGGTCAGGTGGATTATCCGGCATGGCCCAGGCAGCCCGGGGAACGCACAGAGAAAATCAGCCTTAAAGACAGGGAGGGGGTTCCCTGAGCATGGGGTGGGGCAGGGATGAGGCCGGAGCAGAGACTCTCGTCCAGGCAGCACCGCAGAAGCTGCAGAAAATATTGAGACAGTGCCATTAGGTCACAGAGCCTGAGGCCCAGGCCGGGCTGCAGCCCTGATTCACCAGGGGGAGGTGCCAGGAGGAAACTTCAGGACAAGCGGCCGCCAGTCCCCTGGCCCAGCCCTAGCCCTGGCCCTGCAAATGCCAGGTGGTCGGCCTCTCCAGGTGAGTGGGGTCCTCCCAGCAGGGCCGCCACAGCTTTGGACCAGATTCACCATCACAAATCCTCACAACAAGCCTCCCATCTCCATGTCACAGAGGGGAAACTGAGGCAGAGGAAGGGCTGAGGACAGCCTGCTCAAGATCAGGGAGTGATGAGCACGGTTCTCCTGGTTCCCAGCGGTGGGTTTCTGCCACTCCTCCCCGAACCCTCATGCTGTGGGGGCCCTGGGCCAAGGCCCAGTCCTGTGGCCAGAGGCTGATGGTCAGATCTTTGGCCTTCAGTGCCCACAGAGGGGCCCGTCGGTTCCTGACTGCAGCTCACCTCTCCAGCCTCCCGGAGGGGCCACACCCCTCAATGGTGCCACGGATTGAGGCCCAGCTAGGAATGTTCTAGAACCCACATGGCTTTTTGGTCCCCGCCTTTGTCCCCACCCTGGCCTCCCCTTCTGCGTCCCTGAGATCCACTGTAGGCCGGACCTTTTGCTTTTTTTGAGGCTGCCTCTGGTGCCTTGGGCGGGAGTGGCTGGAGGGAGCGGTTTCAATCCCTTCCTGTTCTTCTTTGCCTCCCGCATGTTCCCGAGGCACACACAGGACCTCAGCCCCGCCACACTCAGGACCCGGAGGACTCTGCTGCCTGAGAAGCCGGCAGGACCCCTTGGTGCCCACAGCCCGGGCCGCCCGAGGGCTGCGTGAGCAGGCGAGGCAGAGGCTGCCGAGGAGGTTGGGGCCCAGAGCCGCTGGCAGGTGAGCCAACCCCGGCCTGCACCTCTCTGGCCTGCAAACCATCTGCCCTCTGTCTCTGCAGCTCCTCAGAGGCTGGATGCGGCTGCATAACCCACTGCCACACCGGCTATTTTTTTTTTTTTTTTTATGAGTCTCAGTCTGTGGCCCAGGCTGGAGTATGGTGGTGAAATCTCGGCTCACTGCAACCTCCACCTCCCGGCTTCAAGCGGTTCTCCTGCCTCAGCCTCCTGAGTAGCTGGGACTACAGGTGTGCGCCACCACGCCCGGCTAATTTTTTACATTTTTAGTAGAGATGGGGTTTCACCATGTTGGCCAGGCTGGTCTTGAACTCCTGAGCTCATGATCTGCCTGCCACGACCTCCCAAAGTGCTGGGATTACAGGTGTGAGCCACCACGCCTGGCCCAATTTTTTTATTTTTGTGGAGACAGGGTCTTGCTGTGCTGTCCAGGTTGGTCTTGAAGCTGAGGCCCCAGGCCATCCTCCGGCCTTGGTCTCCTAACGTACTGGGATTAGAGGCGTGGGCACCTGCCCCCTGGTGTTTTTGTGTGCTGGCCTTTTCTCGGGGGTCAGGCCTAAGTCCTTGGGGACAGGAGTGGGTTCTCTTCATCAGCACAGAACTGAGCACAGAGTCAGCACCCACCAAGGGCACACTGGGCACTCACCCTGTGGCCCTGCAGCACCTGGACACCAACCCCCCCCGGCAGAAGTGCCCCCCACAAACCCCGGGTCCAGGGGCCGGGCTCCTCTGCAGCTGATCACCGGCAGGGTGACCCCATGCAGAGCCTCTCTGGAGCACAGCCTCTCCCCATCAGTCCCCAACTCGCCTCAGGAGACTGTGCCTTCCTCCCTCCTGCTTGCCCGGCCGGCCTCGCCCAGCTGAGACTGCAGAGAAGCCCCTGCCCCGCCTGGGCAGTCTCGAGGGATGGGGTGGCAGCTCAGATCTGCAGAGCTCGACCCCCAGCTCCCTCCTCCCATCAGGGGGAGCAGCTCTTCCCTCCGGGGTCCGGAGCTTCACCCCAGTGACCCGGGGCATCACGTCCTCCTGACCAAGGCCTTGGCCTTACACCCTGGGAGCGTCCCCCAGCTCTGGCGGCCACCACCTCTGCCTGTGCCAGGCACCTGGAGTGGTCACAGTGCTGTCACTGAAGGACTGGGCACTCGGGAACACCTTCCCGGGCGGCTCCGCCTTTCTGGAAGGGACACACCTGGCTGAAGGTATCCATGACCTGGCCCTGTGCTCGCGGTACCAAGGAGGCCACAGAGACAGAGGAGGGCCCACCTCAGCCCCCGCCTGGTGTGCACCTGTCGGCGAGGTGGGGCGAGCTGAGGACCTGCTCAGCTCCTTCCTGAGGACACCCGCGAGGACCCTTGTGCGTCTCTCATTCTCGGGGCTTTCCTGACAGCCTCCATGGCCGGCAACTCCTTTCTCAGCCAAGCTGGAAGCATGCAGGGCGGAACCTTCTGGTACCACCTGTGCCGCCTGCGGTCAGCGCTCTAAAGTCCTTGTTGGGTGGGACTGGATGGCGGCGGCCGTTCCCAGGTCAGGGCAGGAGTTGGGACGGGCGGGGGGCCTGGAGCAGCCGGCGTGGGGGCAACACCCACGGGCGTCCTCTGCCATCCGCGCGGCACCGTCCAGCGCAGGCCTCCCCTCCCTCCTCCGACCTCCGGCCCCCGGTGGGGACTCCCGAGAACTCTCAGGACCGCGGCTCGGGAGGGCCCGGAGGGCTGCGGGCTGGAGCGGGTGGGGAGGAGCCTTGGCTGCGGGAGCCGCCGTCCTCCCTCCGCGGACCCATTTCCTGGGAGAGCGGCCGCCAGGCCCCCAGGGTGGCCGAGTCCGAAGCGTCCTTTGCGCGGTTCCAAGTCTCTGGAACGCGGCGGGCCCGGGCGTGGCTCTCCTTCCTTTCTGGGAGCGGCCCGGGGCCGCCTCTCGGCTCGATCCCTGGCCCCGGGGCCCTCCCAGGCCCTCCCGAATCACCTCCTGGACTCCGAGCCCTGGGTTCGGGGTCTCCTGCAGGCCTCGGGCGCCCCCCAGCCCAGCGCGGGAAATGCAAATCCCGACCCTGCACCCACAACCCTTCCGGCGGCCCTCGAGTCCCCAGAGGCTCTCCAGGGACTTCCGCCTGGAGCCGAGCCCGCGCGTCCCACGCGCCCCTCCCCTGTCCCCGGGCCGTGCCCCT
Organism: Hylobates moloch; assembly: GCF_009828535.3. NCBI lineage: Eukaryota > Metazoa > Chordata > Mammalia > Primates > Hylobatidae > Hylobates > Hylobates moloch. The sequence continues at coordinate 237,731,510 of NW_026652276.1, read as the reverse complement.
CAGGCCTGTCCGTTCAGCCCGTCCCTCCAGGGATTTGCGTGTTCTCAGTGTTTACTGGGTGAATGGACGAATACGGAAATGAAGTGGGCCTCGTGCTGGGTTCGGTGCCGGCGCGGGTGACCCAGGTATACAGCTGGCGCATACTGTCCGTGTGTCGGTGGGGTCAGGCCCTGGGAGGATCCAAGCCCAGGGTCCCACGGAGGAAACTCGCCCACAGCAGCCAGCCCCGTGGCTCAGCCTCACTCCCAGCACGTGGGGAGGCTGAAGCAGGAGGATGGCTCAAGGCCAGTTCAACGCCAGCCTGGGCAACACAGCCAGACCCCGTCTCTACAAAAAAAGAAAAGAGAACAGCCCAGGTCAGCTGCTGCTGGACCAGTGGGGCCCCGTGGCATCACAGGAAGCAGAGGGCAGGCTCACAGGCAAGGGGGGTGGGGCCACGCAGACCCAGCCAAGGCCTGTTGCACCCCAGGAGCGGGACCAGGGGAGGAGGGGCCTGCGAGCCCCTGAGGGGCTTTGCTCCAGCATTGCTGACGTTGAACTTTGGCCTCCAGAACTGGGAGACAGTGCGTTTCTGCGTTGTCGGCCTCCAGAGCCCAGCCTCAGCCGCTGGCATCTCTCAAACACATGTCGAAGAACCAGCCCCTCCTTCCGCTCTACAGATCTCCTGAGCTCAATGGGCCCTCCTGCCTTGGCCTCCCGAAGTGTTGAGATTACAGGCGTGAGCCACTGTGCCCAGCTGCCATCTTTATTCTAAAGGAACAGGAGCTTCACCCCACACGATGAGGGTACCCTGCTTCCCCTGGAGGGGAGCTGACAGCGTCAAGATGGGCCCAGGCTGCCCATCTGGGGGTGGCCTGGCTGTGGGGCTAGGGTGGGGGCCCTGGTGTGGCACCCACCTGTGGGCCTGTCTCTCTGGGACAGCCTCTCTCTGACATTCCTGCAGGTTCCTTGCACTGTCTGAGGGTGCGCCCCCACCCTGGACCCTCCCCTTCCCTGAATGAAACTCCAGGCACCCACTTGAGGGTGAGCAGCTTCCCCAGGTGACCTAAGCCAGTGACAGTCCTCATTCGAGGGTCCCCTAAGGCAAGTGTTTTGTCCTTGTCTCCTGTCCTCAAAGGCTCCTGCACACTGGAAGCCCATGGCAGCTCGAGGGGTGACCTGGGGAGGGGGACACCATCCCCCTCACCCTTTCAGGAGTAAATCAAGTCCCCATCCCCCGGTGAGAAGCAAGTCCAGGCCCCTAGAACCCTCCTTGAAAAGAAGTCACTTTGGCTCCGTGTGGTGGCTCACACCTGTCATCCCAGCACTTTGGGAGGCCGAGCTGAGCAGGTCCTCAGCTCGCCCCACCTCGCCGACAGGTGCACACCAGGCGGGGGCTGAGGTGGGCCCTCCTCTGTCTCTGTGGCCTCCTTGGTACCGCGAGCACCCAAGATCACTTGAGGTCAGGAGTTCAAGACCAGCCTGGGCAACATGGCGAAACCCCGTCTCTACAAAAAATGCAAAAATTAGCTGCGCGTGGTGACATGTGCCTGTCATCCCAGCTATTTGAGGGGCGGAGACGGGAACATCGCTTGAGTCCAGGAAAGGGAGGTTGCAGTGAGCCCAGATCACACCACTGCACTCCAGCCTGGGCGACAGAGGGAGACCCTGTGTCAAAAAAATAAATAAATAAAAATAAAGGAGGTCACTTAACGCATTCCTTGGGGGGCCACCACGTGCTGGGCAGAGCGAAAGTCCAGCGGTCTCGCTGCTCTGTACGTGGCAATCTGCACTCAGCACTCATTACTAGAAAACGAAATGAAGAAACTCAAAGACACACAGCATAGACGCCCAGATCTTTTAATATTAGATTCAACAGACATGGAATTGCTGAGCATGACAGACACCACTTTCCATTCTGTGCAGACGATGGCACAGATGGGCAGCAGGCCAAGGACTGCCCCCAGCAGCCCGGCAAGGGGAGGGGAGAGGAGACAGCCTTTTCCTCAATGTATGTGCCTTCTGGGGATCCAAAGCCCGGAGCCGGCCATGAATGGCTGCAGGAGGTGGGGGGTGGGCAGCGCCTGCGAAGGAGCCCACACCCAGGGGAAGGGCAGGCACTGGGCGGACACACGGGAGCCTGGCTGGAGGAACGGGAGCGCCGGTGCCGGGAGACGCAGAAAGGAGTTGCTCAGAAACTGAGGCCATGAGGACCATCCAGTCAATGGACTCTGCCCGGTTCTCCCTCAGAGGCTGAGGCCCCAGACTGAACAGCGACGGTCTCCCCAGCAGACAGGTGATTCCTGCAGTGGGTGATGCTGCCCCGTTAGACAATTGGTCCCCCGGTAGACGGGGAATGAGCCCTGAAGTAGGGAGTGGATGGCCCCACACTACAGCGAAACAGTCCCCCCAGTAGACGGGGGGACCCACCCGGCAGACAGGGGAGGCTCCCTCCAGGGGGACTTTCCTCCTGTGAGTTTTCAGTGTTGACTTCATTGTATCCAGGAAGCAATGACCACATTCTGAGTGAATTTATCAGGCACTTCCTGCCTCATCAGTCCTTGTTGTGACCAGCCTTCCTTTCGTGGTGTCTTAGGTGGCTGTCTTAGTAATGTTAGGACTCTGAAGATGGATCAAGGTGCCTTTCCTCCTTGAATGATAGTCCAAGATGTTGGATGGGTCTTAGCTGAGGAGCTGGCTGGGTCTCAGGGCACAGGGTGGTAAGAGTGGCTGGGAGTCCTGGCCTTGCCCTTGTCACCCCATTTAGGAGCCTCAGTGAGACCAGGTTGGGGCAATAGAGAGCAGGCAGTAGGTCTTGGACCTGGGCCTGTCCATCCCTAACTTGGTGCAGAACATCTGCTGGGGCCCCTCACATCTGTGGGGTCTGGATGTGAACATAACATAGTGTGCGAACCTTACCTGGCCGCGGGCACCACAGTCTAAGCTGCAGGTGACAGCCCCAGATGTGGTGGATCAGGAAACAGGTCGCACACTGGGGTCCCAGCTGGGCGGTGGAGAACCGGCTCCCTCTGCCTGCCCCGCAGTGGCCAGGGCCTGTGCTCACACACACATCATTGCTGCACGGGGACTGTGGCAGGACGCCTTCTGCTGCAGAACAGGAAACTGCCCCCTGAATCTGCAGACCCTGGCAAGGCCCTTATGGCCACCGCGGTCACCCCCGAGGAGAGAGGAGAGGGGCCCCGGTGGCAGCACAGGCCCACCAGGGTGTCCCTAGGGCTGGGGTCTGTGGTCCCAGGGGCCCCTGAGTAGGGGAGGGGGGCGAGGGTGCTGCAGGGAGGGGAGGCCCCTGCAGATCCAAGTGGGCCCCACCTCAAAGGAAGGGATCCTTCGACTGGGGGTCCCGGGGGAAGATAAAGACCGCTCCAGGCCCATTCTTTCTGAACTGGAAGCCTCAGCAAAGGTAAGAATGAAATAAGATAAATACACCCCCAAATTAGAAAATTCCAAGCTTCTTCAAATGGGTTTGACAGAATTTCCAACTCGTCTTTCCTCTGAACTAGGCAGTGTTCCCCAAAAATGTAACAGCCTACTGGTGACCAGAAGCCTAACCAACCGGTGACATCAACAGTGGTTAGCACATGGCTTCTATGCTACGTGTCATGTGCTGTATTCTCACAATAAAGTGGGCTAGAGGAGGAGGGGCAGGCGGAAGGCGAGGTGAGAGGCTGGCACACTCAATAGAAGGCAATTTTCATGGAAAACCACCCATGTAGCCGGGCGCGGTGGCTCACGCCTGTGATCCCAGCACTTTGGGAGGCATAGGCTGGCGATCACAAGGTCAGGAGATGGAGACCATCCTGGCTAATACGGTGAAACCCCGTCTCTACTAAAAATACAAAAAAATTAGCCGGGGTTAGTGGCGGGCGCCTGCAGTCCCAGCTACTTGGGAGGCTGAGGCAGGAGAATGGCGTGAACCTGGGAGGCGGAGCTTGCAGTGAGTGGAGATGGCGCCACTGCACTCCAGTCTGGGCGACACAGCGAGACTCCGTCTCAAAAAAAAAAAGAGAAAAGAAAAAAAAGAAAACCACCCACATTTTGGTGGACCTGCACAGCTCAGACCGTGTTATGCAAGGGTCAGCTGTACACAGTTTCCTATTTCTAAGTATATTCACAAGATTGTGCAGCCGCCACCACCAATTCCAGAACATTCTCATCAGCCCCCAAAGAAGCCCTGTACCCATCAGCTGTCAGTGCCCCTCTCTTCCCCCCTAAGCTCTAACAAGCACCAGTCTGCACCCCGCCTCCGCGGATGTGCCTGTGGTGGACACTTCAGGTCAGGGAGTCACCGGGCATGTGTCCTTTTGTATCTAACGTCCCTGAGGCGCACCTGTGCTGCGGTGTGTTATCACACTTCCTTTTACTTTTCTATTATTGAGACAGCCTCAATCTGTCGCCCAGGCTGGAGTGCGGTGGTGCGATCTCGGCTCACTGCAAGCTCCGCCTCCCGGGTTCACGCCATTCTCCTGCCTCAGCCTCCCGAGTAGCTGGGACCACAGGCACACGCCACTAACCCCTGCTAATTTTTTTTGTATTTTTAGTAGAGACGGGGTTTCACCGTGTTAGCCAGGATGGTCTCGCTCTCCTGGCCTCGTGATCTGCCCGCCTTGGCCTCCAAAGGTGCTGAGATTACAGGCGTGAGCCACCGCGCTCGGCCCACACTTCCTTTTACGACCAAGTCCTATTCCACCGCACGGAGGGACCACGTAATGTTTATTCCTTCCTCAGCTGAGGAACACTTGTGTGTTTCCATCCTTTGCGATCGTGAATAATGCAGCTATGAACATTGGTGTACAAGTCTGTGTGTGGACATAGGTTTTCACTTTTGAGACAGAGTTCCACACTGTGGCCGGTTGGAGTGCAGTGGTGCCATTCATAGCTCACTGCAGCCTCGACCTCCCGGGTTCAAGCGATCCTCTTGCCTCTGCCTCCAGAGTAGCTGAGACCACAGGTGTGCACCACCATGCCCTGCTAACCTTTTTATTTTTTGTAGAGATGGGGTTTTGCCATGTTGCCCAGGCTGGTCTCAACTCCTGGCCTCAAGCGATCCACCTGCCTTGGCTTCCCAAAGTGCTGGGATTACAGGCATGAGCCCCAGTGCCCGGCCAGATTTCCCTTCTCTACTGTAAATCTAGTAGAAACTGCTGGCTTGCTGCTAACTGTGTGTGTAACATTTGAGGAACTAAGGCAATGGGATTTTAAACTTTAACATTTCTGCTGGGTGCGGAGGCTCACACCTGTAATCCCAGCACTTTGGGAGGCCAAGGTGGGCGGATCACCTGAGGTCAGGAGTTCGAGACCAGCCTGGCCAACATGGCAAAATCCTGTCTCTGTTAAAAATACAAAATTAGCTGGGCGTGGTGGCGGGTGCCTGTAATCCCAGCTATGTGGGAGGCTGAGGCAGGAGAATCGCTTGAACCCAGGAAGTAGAGGTTGCAGTGATCCGAGATTGCACCACTGCACTCCAGCCTGGGCAACAAGAGGGAAACTCCATCTCAAAAACTTTAACATTTCTCTTAAAAGGTTAGCTTTATATTGCTATTTTATTAGCCACCTCCTGATGAGGAGACACAAGCAGTGCAAGCCTGCTGACTCTGGATGCGGGTGCGGGGACCCGGGTGAAGATCACTGTCTAGAGCGCCGGGCGCCCTTCCACATGCAATGTCCACTCCTGACCACCAGATGGAGCCCACGCACTGCCCAGGACCACGAAGCCGACCAGAGGTCTGGAGCAGGCAAGGCAGGCACTTGCTGGACACGTGGGCAGCTGCCCACAGTGGGACCACCGGAGAGGCGGTGCCTGGGCAGCCTGCACCGGGCGCCCACTACTACCCTGAGCTAGGGCCGGCTGGCAGCCGCAGGAAGGCTCTCGTGAGAAAAATGGGGGTCCAAGAATTGAGGGTAGGAACGATACAGGGGCTAACTTGAAATTTACCTTGGTTAGCAAGACCGTTCTCCACAGATGCAGCAAATCCATGCACTCAACAAGTATTTACTTGCCGGGAGCGGTGGCTCATGCCTGTAATTCCAGCACTTTGGGAGGCCAAGGCGGGCGGATCACCTGAGGTCGGGAGTTCGAGACCAGCCTGACCAATATGGAGAAACCCTGTCTCTACTAAAAATACAAAATTAGCCGCGCATGGTGGTGCATGCCTGTAATCCCAGCTACTCGGGAGGCTGAGGCAGAAGTGCTTGAACCTGGGAGGCAGAGGTTGCGGTGAGCCGAGATCGTGCCATTGCACTCCAGCCTGGGCAACAAGAGCGAACTCCATCTCAAAACAAAACAAACAACAACAACAAAAAAGTATTTACTGAGCACCTACTGTGTGCAAGGCGTTATTCTACATGCTTGGTAAACAGCAATTTACTACACTCCCACCCTCCATGAAGCTTACATGGTGGGGGAGAAAGGAAATAATAGATGAGTGAAGTATATGGTGTATTAGACCAAAATCAGCACTCTCGAGAAAGCTACCAGTAAGAGAGGATGGATGTGCTGGGGTCAGGGGGGCTGTTTTAAGTAGGGTGTGTGGTGGGGGGAGGTGGCACTGGGCAATAAACTGCCGCAGAACACAAGATCAGACATGTAGAACACGAGATCAGCCATGCGCCACAGCACAGCACACATCCCAGGGCCCCAAGCTGGGGAGGCGCGTGGTCTGATGGCACCAGGGGCGAATGACAGGGTCTCAGCTCTCCCTGAGCTGGGGACACACTGGAAGGTCTTGCCCAGAAGAGTGTCATGGACTGACTTGAGGTCAGGGTCACTTTGGCAGTGGGCAGGGACTGAGGATGGAGGACACTTTGCTGCAAATCTAAGCCAATGGCTTGGGACAGGGAGGGGCACAGAAAGCGGCAGGAAGGCCTCAGGTGTTGTTGGGCCTGTGATGCAGTGGTAGGTGTTGAGTGGGAGGCCAGGCTGACCTGAGGAGGGCCAGCCCACGTGTTGGGAACATAGGACGCAGTCCAGGCTGGAGTCTCACGTCTGGCTCCGGGCTGCCATTAGCCTCTAGAACCCATCATTAGCTTATAACTGAGGGCCTTATTTTATGTTCAAAATACTGAGCTGAAGATCTCGACACCAATATTACGGTTCAGATATAGGAGTTGCCACCACCAGCGTCATCTTCCCTGACCCCCGAGTGGGCAAAAGCAAACCTAGAGGCTCGAAGAGCTGTGGGTCAGGCCACAGCCGTGCAGTTGGCAGCTGTGCCACGGACCCATCCTCCATGGAGCCTGGATGGCACGTACAGCTGGAGGTTCCGGCCCAGGTGCTGCAGGTATCAGGACTCCCCGGAGCACCAGAAATGAACTCCAGGCAAATCAGCTGGAATGCCCTGCAACTCCCACCCTAGAAGTTTTTAACATTGAAAAGGATTTTTTGAGAATGTCTAATTGCTTTCCAGAAATCACCTGGGAAGGATTATCCAGGACACTTTAAAAAATAGACTGCTAAGCCCCCACCCCTAGGGACACAATGGCCTCAGGAAGGGCTGGGAACACTGATCTTGTATATCCCTCGTTTTACTGAGTCAGAGGAAAGGCTTGTTGGAGTCTGCGTGGGCAACAGCCAAGTACAACCAGAACATGTTTCCAAATCCCCAAGGGTCTACCTACCACACTTAAATGAACACAGCCAGAATGGGGCTGCCCAAAGAAACAGGCCATGTCCTGACCCCAGGACACGTGCACATACATGGCCTTACTTGGAAAAGATCTTTGCAGATGTAATTGAGGATCTTGAGATGAGATTGTCCTGGATTACTGGGGTGTCTATAGGAAAAAGGCAGGACACTGGAGATGGGGAAGACACCAGACACCAGAAAGGAGGAGGAGGAGACAAAGGTTCCTCCCTGAGGCTGTGAGGCCTCCTGATCCCTGGAGAAGAGAAATGCTGCTGCTTTCACCCACCTGATTTGTGGTAATTTGCTATGGCAGCCACAGGGAGCTGCTGACCATGAACACGATACCATTTTAAGAAAGACCATCCCCTCACACTTGAACGAGCTCTAACAGCTCTGGTCCTGTCAGGTCTGTGGTTCTGTGGATGCGAGCACACCAGCATCCATCCAGTCATCACCTCAAACTCCTCAGTCCATCGGCGCCACCCCATTACCTAGCACCGTGCGTACGTGGAGTGACGCTGGCCAGTTCACATGCAGGTCCTGAGCTGTGAAGGCGTGGAGCGCCCATGACGGAGGTGGACTTCTGTCTGCAATCCTGGCAGTTCAAGGAGACACTGGACCTTGTGCTATCCACACATCTAAGAAACATTCCCAGCAATTGAATTCTTTGGGTGACTCAATATGTGAACACCCTCCACAATGAATTCAAGACTGCCAATAGGCTGCTTCTCATGACATAAAATCGCCTTAATGAGCACAACAGATGTGCCTTTAATTCTGAATCGTGCAGAAAGAAAAACCCAGTGACTTCTGCCGTATTTGCCTCTCTAGGCAGACCCAGTTGGCTGGCTATGGTTCCCTCCTGTGACACCCTTCGAGCCTCTATGTTTGCTTTTGCCCACTCGGGGGTCAGGGAAGACGAGGCTGGTGGTGGGGGCTTCTATCTGAATGGTAAAATTGGTGTCAAGAGTCTTCAGCTCAGTATTTTGAACATAAATAAGGCCCTCAGTTATAAGCTAATGACAGACACTGCCTCCTGTCAACATTTAGAAGTGGGCAATGGATGAATCCAAACCACAGCAGTCCACCTCAGTCACCACAATGTGAACCATCCTCTTAAAGCAAACGTGGGGCCGGGCGCGGTGGCTCACACCCGTAATCCCAGCTACTCGGAAGGCTGAGATAGGACAATCGCTTGAACCCGGGAGGCGGAGCTTGCAGTGAGCCCAGATAGTACTACTGCACTCCAGCCAGGGCAAATGAGCGAGACTCTGTCTCAAAAAAAGAAAAAAAAAGAAAAATGCACATAAAAAGAGAACAGCATTTAAAGAGATTACCGTTTTCTGCCTACCTCTGCAGAAGAAAAAGGAGTAGTAACGTTGCCTTTGTACAGCAATATTTTTACTATTAAGACCTTGGCCAAAACTATTGTAACCTTGTAGGCTGTTAAGGCAGACTTTTGAAGATGTGATGTTTGCAACCTATGATACCAACCACCTAGGGAGACAAATTAAAACATGGTTCTATTGTGTTTACAGTTATGTTAAAGTCAAAAGCCTGTCTACAATGCTAATCGCATCTCCAGAGTGCTCCTGTGAAACCTAAGCCTCTAGACTGTCCCTGTTTCACAGATAAATCCGTCGAGGCACAAAGCACTTAGGCTCAAGAACTTACTCTCAGAATTTTCTGGAAGCAGAGACCTTTGTGTAGTCAGTGCCTTTTCCCACCTGGACATGCTGGTCACCAGTCTCTTCAGGTCACCAACTTTGGCCACCATCCAAACACCAGGAAAAGCCCTCTGGGTTGATCCCAGCATGCCACAGTGTAGCACTCCAGCACTCAGCCCGTATTTGGGAAGTCTAGGTAATTTCTCATTAGAAAAACCTCCAGGTGGACCTGCTGTTCTGTGAGGGACGCACAGGGTGGCTGGGTCACTTCCTAGACTACCCTGCTAGTTGCAATGCTTGCTGACCCGGAGGAGGTGGATCTGAAAGAGCTGAGCATGCCCTGAATTTCTGTTCGAGTTCCCATATGCCTTTAGCTGTTTATTTTTCTTTAAAGTATGAGAAAGCTTACATATTCAATTATTTCAGGTTCACCACTCACCTCCTCAGGAAGTTCCTGGAAGGAGTCATTAACCCCGCCACAGCCTTTCCTGTGCTCCTAGTTCCACGACTGGAGGCCTGCGTGTCAACAGCATGGATGCCTAGAGTGTAGACTGCAGGCTCATGATGGGCAGGGACGCAGTATCTGGTTTCGCACACTCCGCAAAAGCACACACCATCCTGGAAGCCACTGCAATCAATAAAGCTGCCTTAACGAGCTCAGGACACCAAAACAGATCTCTCTGCAGATAACGCCTCATGAGAAATATCTGCAATAACCCCAAGTCAACATTTAGGTTTGTGTACAAAATTACCAGAAAGCAGAAAGTAGGACAGAACATAGAAAAGGGCAAACAAAACAAAGAACAAAGAATCTTCCTCCAGAAACTTTTCAAGAACTAATGCCAGACCCAATGGGAGACTCAGGAAGGCAACGCCTGTGGCTGGTCGGATAAGAGCACACCGGCCGCCGGCCTGGGAGCCACGCTCGGCCCACCCCTGTGACAGGCACTCCTCCCGAGGACCTCTGATTCTCAGTGATGCAGACCATCTTACTATACTCCATTAGCTGGTGACATGCAAACACCTGTGACAAAACTAGTAACATTCAGAAGCTGTGGCTAATCTCAATGATTTGGGGTAGGACTCCAACACAATCTTGGGAAAAAAAACATTTAATGTAAATGTTTAGCCATTAGAACATACAAATAAATAAATAAGCTCAGAATAGCTGAGAAAAAAAACCACAAATAAGTGAATTGTCAATTTCTCTTCAGTCTCAGATATGCTACTTCCAAAATACTGATAATAAAATATACAAATTAACTAGTAAGATATAGAACATTCAACATAAAACAACCTAAAATAAAAAAGACCAACCCTAATTATTTTATTTCTGTATATCAAGACTACAAATAGCATTTAAACGCTTATTATTCAAATTAAGAAATTATACATTTTGTTTTGATAACGTTCATTGTCTTAAAAGTGTCATTCAGCTTTCCCACATTTAAAAGTATATTGCTAATTATGGTCAATTAACTATGACAGCCCACAGAGCCTCCAGTGACAGTAAAATACTAGACATAGAAGAGATAAATGAGGATTTAGATCCCCTCCCCCCAGCATCAGCAAAGGGTCACTCTGCTCCCACAGCTGATGCTTTGAAATGCTTTCTGTTTGTAGAGACTAAAATCACCCAGCAACAGGTCGGGTCCTGATAAAGTGCCTACTGCAAGAACGACTGACACTCCTCTTCCCTGGATGTGCACCAGGGACTGTCCCGTCTTCGAGTCAGAGCAGCACCAGGAAGCAGAGGGTGCCAAGCATGGCGAGTCACCCCCAAATATCCAGGAAGACAAGTGGGCGCAGCCCAGGGGCAAGGAGGGCAAGCGGATGATGGGAGACCGGCACGGCTAGCATCGGGACAAAGATGCAGCTGCCACTTTGGTTCAAACGACTTTAATGACACCACAGTGTCTGTGCTCCCCCAAGTAACTGGGTATAGTGGGTGACAGATGTTGCAGTAGCTTGGCAGACCCTCCCCCTCCACCTCCCCTGAAAACTCTCCAGGCACAAAGTGGAGATAGAAATAGGACAATGAATGAAGTCCCCACCTCACATCCACAGACAGTATCTCCAAACCATCATGAGGCAGGCCATGGTATACTGAAAACAAGCATGCTAGTCCCATTTGGGGAAATGGCTTAAAAAGCACAAATAAAATATTACCATCGTCATCTCTTTTCCAAAACTAACCACTTTGGGAGAGGCAGCAGAAAAAAAAAATGCCTTCAGTTTTAATAATGAGGCTTGTAAACAATCCAACCACATAAGCAGCAGCGGCCCCGTGGCGTCTCAGCCCTCAGACCCCGTATCTCTGTCGCCTGCGCAGCCCTGTCCGAACCCTGGAGCGGCACTGCCTGCTCAGGAGGCCTCTGACCTCATCAGCAAAGCCCAAGCTTCATCTTTGGTTAATTTCACTGAGATGCCACTAGTCTAAAAACTGTGCTCTTCTTGGCAATATTACTAAAGTAGCCACATGGCACATAACGTGTTATTTTAAGTTATTTGAAAAGCAATGTCCATCTACGTAAGTGACCACAACGTAATAAAAATCATTTAAAAAAGGAAGGGAGGGAGGAATGGCAGAATGAAAGAAGGAGCTTAGGAGAGCCTCAGGCGTGCAGTGGGAGTACCCTCGTGGGTCTGGGGAGGCGCTGCTGACGAAGGAAGCACTGGTTCTCTGCAGGGATCGGACCCCAGCATCAGCTTCAGCTCAGCTCAAAGCCAGCAGCACATTCAATCGCATAGAGAAGTTTACTTCGCAAAAGTGTCTCGTCATAGAACTCGGGGAGCTTCAGCAGGTTCATGCAGGTGCTGGCTGTGGGGAGCCGCTCAAGGTCGGAGCCTCCGTTGTGAATACAAAATGCGGGATACAACTCCTGAAAAACAGCACGTGTGCAAGATGTCACTGTAACAAGCATGGCATGACATGACTTTTAATACAAAGCACACAAAATGTGCCTGCTCCAATCAGTAAAAAGTTACCATTGCAGTCACATTTTCCCGAAACCACATTTGCTTTGTTGTTGTTTGTTTTGAGATGGAGTCTTGCTCTGTCGCCCAGGCTGGAGTGCAATGGCACCATCTCAGATCACTGCAACCTCTGCCTCCCGGGTTCAAGCGATTCTCCTGCCTCAGCCTCCCGAGTAGCTGGGATTACAGGCGCCTGCCACCATGCCTGGCTAATTTTTGTATTTTTAGTAGATATGGGGTTTCACCACGTTGGCCAGGATGGTCTTGAACTCCTGACCTTGTGATCTGCCCACCTCTGCCTCCCAAAGTGCTGGGTTACAGGCGTGAGCCACTGTGCCCGGCCCACATTTGCTTTTTAAAAAATTACATTGATGGCTTAGTTCTAAATTATATAAAAGATTGTACACTGTGCTTCAGGCATAAAAAGGGATAAATAACATTCCAGGTCAGGCGCATAGCTCACACCTGTAGTCCCAGCACTTTGGGAGGCCTAGCTGGGGATGGCTTGAGCTTCGGAGTTCGGGACCAGCCTGGGCAACATAACGAGACCTCATTTCCACTAAAAATAAAAATCAAAACAATTAGCCAGGTGTGGTGGTGTGCCCCTACATTCCCAGCTACTTGGGAGGCTGAGGTGAAAAGAGTCTTGAGCCCAGGAGGTCGAGGTTAGTGAGGTATGATCACACCACTGCACTCCAGCCTGGGCAACACACAGCGAGACCCTGTCTATAAAAAACTTTTTAAAAGGATCAAGATTCATTCTATCTTTCCTGTACAAGCTATTACTTGGGTTAACCAAATCACTGGTGAGAAGAAACAAAGCTGTTTTTAAATAGAAAATTCCAGCTAATAAATGATACAATTACGTAATTAGAACACGGCTGTTTCAGAAGCACGTTAAACAATGGATCTAGGCAGTGATAAGTGACCACTAAAATCAAGAGGAATTCTGATGCAGAGATCGATCCCAGCATTGTGGGGAGATGACTCACGAGAAGTGGATCTCCATGATGATTAAGGGAATGGGAAGCATACGACATTATCTATGTGATGTTATTGGCAAAAAAAGAAAAATTCAAATTTAGAATCTGATGAGACCTCTATCAGTTTTCAAGAGATACAAAGAAGCAACACAGTTCCCCTATTATTTTTATTTATTTTTTTGAGACAGAGTCTTGCTCTGTCACCCAGGCTGGAGTGCAGTGGCGCGATCTCGGCTCACGGCAACATCCGCCTCCCGGGTTCACGCCATTCTCTCGCCTCAGCCTCCCGAGTAGCTAGGACTACAGGCACGAGCCACCACGCCTGGCTAATTTTTTGTATGTTTAGTAGAGATGGGGTTTCACTGTGTTTGCCAGGACCGTCTCAATCTCCTGACCTCGTGATCCACCCGCCTCAGCCTCCGGAAGTGCTGGGATTACAGGCGTGAGCCACTGCGCCTGGCCCCAGTTCCCCTATTAATTAAATTACAAAGCAACATTGAGGAAGGTAGAACATCTATAGACCAAATGCATGATGAAAAGTGGCTTGCTTGTGCCAGAATTTAAATAATTGTTAACAAAAAAAGAAAGATGATCAGGGAAATTTGAATATTGTTTTTCAGATGTGTTCATGACGTTCTGGTGTTTAAAGGTACAGTGTGAAAATTCTCATCCCTGTATCACAGATACCCAGTTCCCATTCCCACAGGCAACCAATGCTTCAGCGTCGTAAGTGCTCCCAGAGATTTAATGCACGCACGAGAAAATGTTCTCCCTCCTCTAGTTTTAAAATTGAGACCGTGAGCACATTAGACACACTATTCCGTGCCTTGCTTTTCTCACTGACGATGTGTCTCGGCCATCTCGCCCTGTCAATGGTGAGGCTGTATATCGTGTTCCATGGATGTGTGTGGAGACACACTATTCCGTGCCTTGCTTTTCTCATCTGACGATGTGTCTCGGCCATCTCGCCCTGTCAATGGTGAGGCTGTATATGGTGCTCCATGGATGCGTGTGGAGACACACTATTCCGTGCCGTGCTTTTCTCATTGATGATGTGTCTCGGCCATCTTGCCCTGTCAATGGTGAGGCTGTTCCATGGATGTGTGTGGCACAATGTGTCGGTGGGCACTTTTCTCAGTTTTTTACAAAAAATGATGCAACGAATACGTACTTAGTTTGCACAATTGTGCAAATGTATCTGTAGGCAAAAATTCTGTTAGGGATTGCTCAACGCAGACTTAATGCATGAAACCTATGTGAATGTCGGTCCTCTGATGGCCACAAAGCACCGGTGACTCCACCTTCCTCGTATACACAAACATCATTAGCTACTTGCCTCAAATCTGAGATATGTGATTTATGTGTTCTCTTCCAACAGCAAGACAATAAGGCAGATTGCCCTCCGTCTGCTCACTGTCCCAGCCTGTGCAGATTTAAGATTTAGTATCTGGCACGGATTTCAGAGACCTAGCTAGGTCAGCCCTTCACTGCACACGTGTACACGAAACTCTGAGAGGTGGGCCTGGTAGCAGCAGCAGGGGCTTCACCCACATTCACAACTCCTGGGACTGTACTCTAAGATATAATTAGAGATGTACATGATAATTTATGCACAAGAGGTTCACAGCATCACAATGAAGGAAGAGCTGTAAACAACTAAAAAACAGAAAGTAAACTGGTAAATTCACATGATGGGACACTACAAAGTCCATTAAAAATATTTCAAATAACAACACGAGGAAAAGTGATCCTGATGTGATGTTGAGTAAAAAAGGTAACCTATAAAATTGAACACAGGATACAGCTAAAATTATATTTAAAAATTATGTGACCAGGAGCAGTGGCTCATGACTGTAATCCCAGCATTCTGGGAGGCCAAAACGGGTGGATCACCTGAGGTCAGGATTTCTGAGACCAGCCTGACCAACATGGCAAAACCCCATCTCTACTAAAAATAAAACATTAGCCGGCTGTAGTGGTGCATGCCTGTAATAATCCCAGCTACCTGAGAGGCTGAGGCAGGAGGCAGAGGTTGCAGGCTGCAGTGAGCCAAGATCACGCATTGCACTCCAGCCTGGGCAATAAGAGTGAAACTCTGTCTTAAAAATGTATGTGTGTGTGTGTGTGTGTGTGTGTGTAATAGGCCGAGCATGTTGGCTCACACCTGTAATACTAGGGTGTGTGTCACAGGCCGAGCATGTTGGCTCATACCTGTAATACTAGGGGGGTGTTTGTGTGTGTGTGTGTGTGTAACAGGCCAAGCATGTTGGCTCACACCTGTAATACCAGGGGTGTGTGTGTGTGTGTGTGTGTGTGTGTGTGTGTAACAGGCTGAGCATGTTGGCTCACACCTGTAATACCAGTGCTTTGGGAGGTTGACGTGGGAGATCACTCAAGGCCAGGAGTTTGAGACAGCCTGGGCAACAGAGCAAGACCCTACCCTCTACCAAAAACAGAAAAAATTATGCATGTCTACATCCACACACACTCATGTATGTAGATAAAACACATACTAATAAAAGGAAGGAAACATAAAAAAAAAGGTTAGAATGGGAGGAAATATAGATTTCTTATACTTGATCACAATTTCCAATTTTCTATAATGAAAACATTACTTTTACTGAAAGGTTAAAAAAAAAAAAAAAAAACCCAATATAAAAAAATGTGCTTTCTGTGACAACAGTGCTCCCACAAAGTGAATTCCTAAAACTTGCTAGTTTGTTTTTTTTTTTTTTGAGTCGGCGTCTTGCTCTCTCAACAAGGCTGGTGTACAATGGCACAATCTCGGCCCACTGCAACCTCTGCCTCCCAGGTTCAAGCAATTCTCTTGCCTCAACCTCCCAGGTAGCTGGGACTATAGGTGCCCATCATCACACCTAGCTCATTTTTGTATTTTTAGTAGAGATAGGGTTTTGCCATGTTGGCCAGGCTGGTCAAGAACTCCTGATCTCAGGTGATCCGCCCGCCTCAGCCTCCCAAAGTGCGTGAGCCACCACACCCGGCCCCTGTTCGACTCTCTGTTAAGTGTGGCAAGCCCACAAAGTGACACGGCACAGAAGGGCGTGGATTCTCTGTATGCCCGAGAAGGTGGCGTTAGGACAGGCGCCCGGGGAAGGTGGCGTTAGGACAGGCGCCCGGGGAAGGTGGCGTTAGGACAGGCGCCCGGGGAAGGTGGGGTTAGGACAGGAAGCAGAGCGGCTACGGTGGGCAGACTAAGCTGATTTTCCGGGAAAAGGCTAGAACTATGAAGAAGTTTGTGCTGAGGCTTGAGTGTGTTCAGCACAGGTGCAGATCTAGGAGAATGCTGGCCACAAAGAGATGCGAGCATTCTGACCTGGGAGGACAGAAGAGGAGGAAGGGCCAAGAGATCCAGTTCTAAGTGTCATCTTTTGTTTTATTATGAAGACAATACAATCTTTAGTTTATGTTCAAAAAAAGTAAAAAAATTAAAAAAAAATAGAAAAGGTAATTACCTTCTAACCATTGTAGTCGAATGTGAATCAAACTAGAGCAATGTCCCATTCTGCAGGAACCTTTGGAAGCACTGAAGCTGTCACAAAGAACAGCAGGCACCCAACTGGCCACACCCACATTTCAGTTGGATTTTGTTTGAATTATATGTTGAGTTTAGCATATAATTTATGTTAAGGGTAAAACTAGTAAGAGCACAGCCCACAAAATGCTATGAACAGGATGGGCTCAGTGGCTCAGGCCTGTAATCCCAGCACTTTGGGAGGCTGAGGTGGGTGGATCACTGGAGGTCAGGAGTTTGAGACCAGCCTGGCCAACATGGTGAAATCCTGCCTATACTAAAAATACAAAAAAATTAGCTCGGGGTGGTGGTAGGTGCCTGTAATCCCAGCGACTCGGAAGGCAGCAGCAGGAGAATCACTTGAACCCAGGAGGTGAAGGTTGCAGTGAGCTGAGATAGGCCATTGTACTCCAGCCTGGGCAACAAGAGCGAAACTCTATCTCACAAAAAAAAAAAAAAAAAAAAAAAGGCCATGAAGAGACTTATATGATTCTTATTACTGATCTTTGTAGGTCTCTTTATTGCTAAATGTAAACTTCATTAAAACATATATATGTGGCATATGATATGTGCTAAAATCCACTGTCTTTTTTTTCTAATTATAGTTTATTTGCTCCTTTAAATCTCTCATAAAAATATTAGAATGAGAACCAAAGGAGAACCAGAAAGAACATTTATTACACTTATTATTCAGCATTCTGAGTATATGAGGGCAATAATTTTCACAAATGCTTGAATATACTAAAATGGAAGCATTGCATTTTTGAAACAGAAAAGGATCTCTGAATGAAGGGGTCAGTGACTGCTGGCAAAGTCACTGGATAAATGAAAAGCTTAAAATATATTTTGCAATTAAATGCCACATTTTAGTGTTTCTTTCATAACGCTAATTGAATTGCCTACTTGGAGACTTAAAAGTAAAAAAAATGAAGTTCTTCACTGAAATCTGAGTCAAGGGCACCATTTTGTGCATAATTAAATACAGTACAACGGGAATTTGCATTAATTCAGAGTGAGAAAAATCATTAATTTATTATGTGGCCTGATGGTAACTTAACAATTTTCTACAGCACTTTAATGATTTTTTGTCTGTAACAATCACATTTATTAAACACATTAAACTTTAATTAGCTTTAGCAGATGTTGTTCTTCTCCAATAATCTGGCACTAAGGAGTTTCATAACTTTAAAATTATGCCTGCCTGCCTTTGCTATTTATAGTACTTCAACTGAAAGACATTCTCTTCCTTTAAGTCTACATTAATTCTGGCAGCCCTGGCAAATCCAGGCATACTAAGCTAACCGGAAAGCCTAAATATTAAGATGATTTTTCCAAACTGGATGTCTAACATATAACAACTTCAAAAACACTTATCATGGAAAAATCAATTAAATTTCACATATGTTAGAACATTGAGAAAAATAAAAAAATAGGAAGACTGTCTCATGGATGCTCAAAGTGTCTGCCACGGTATAACTCAATTACGATTATGCGGGGTCTTGACTGGGTTGGGGGATTTTCCCTTTTAGTCTATTTGAGATTTTTTTTTTTTTTTTTTTTTTTTAGACACAGTTTTGCTCTTGTTGCCCAGGCTGGAGTGCAATGGCGCAATCTTAGTTCACTGCAACCTCTGCCTCCCGGGTTCAAGCCATTCTCCTGCCTCAGCGTCCCTAGTAGCTGGGACTACAGGTGTGCACCACCATGCCCGGCTAATTTTTTTTTTGTATTTAGTAGGGGTGGGGTTTCACCATGTTGGTCAGGTTCGTCTTGAACTCCTGGCCTCAGGTGATCCACCCGCCTTGGCCTCCCGAAGTGCTGGGATTACAGGCATGAGCCACCACACCTGGCCAGTCTACTTGGGATTTTAAAAGCTAATGCGAATCCCTCTACTCCTGTTCCCCTAAACCTACGACACTCATGCAGCGCAAGTGGCCATGCAGGAACCCGGAGGCATCACGGAGGTGGAGAAGGCTCTCGCACCCCTAGGCACACGTTATTGCTGGCTCTTTAGTTGGCCGTCAGAATGTCTAGAACCTACGTCTGGCAGGACTTCTAATTTTTATTGCTACTCACATGATAAGCATTATCTAATTAGCCAGGAGCTGAGAAAAATCTCTGCATCTTCCAGTGTTTTGATGGGAGCAGGTCCTCCAAACTTCCTTTTATGAAACTAGATGAGATGCATCATTTTCTTAGCTTTGGAACAAACTAGTTTTGAAACAAAGATACTAGAAGCCTCGTCTATCATAATAAATGTTAATGATAAAATTACCAAATGGTATTAAAATCTTTACTGATAAAAAGTCATCTGCACGCCTCACCTGCAGTCCTCCTGCTCTTTCGTCCCCAGCACAACAAGCCCTCCAGACTCCACCACCACACAGGCAGTGCCCAGTTTTCACTGTGCTCGAGAGATTTTCCTATCTGGTCACATGGGTCATGCTTCAAACTCTGAAGGAGACCCATCTATTTCTTTACACACGAACCTGGACGTGCCACTAAACCCTTCTGGGTCACTCCGTTTAGGTGTGTCGCTTGTAGGTGGCAGCGTTCTCCAGGCTGTCTCAACGTCTTTTTCTTTTAATACGTGAGTTTCTCCGCACTCACTGTTGTAACATTCAGGCTTCTCCCATTTTATGTTTTCTATTTTACGATTGTTTTTTTTTTTTTTTTGAGACGGAGTCTCGCTCTGTCGCCCAGGCTGGAGTGCAGTGGCGCAATCTCGGCTCACTGCAAGCTCCGACTCCCGGGTTCACACCATTCTCCTGCCTCAGCCTCTCCGAGTAGCTGGGACTACAGACGCCTGCCACCATGCCCGGCTAATTTTTTTGTATTTTTAGTAGAGACGGGGTTTCACCGTGGTCTCGATCTCTTGACCTCGTGATCCGCCCGCCTCGGCCTCCCAAAGTGCTGGGATTACAAGCGTGAGCCACCGCGCCCAGCTTATTTTACGATTCTGAATGTTACTTCCCACCCACCCCCTATATCTGGTAAATAGAGTTGGTTCTGTTTGTCTTGTTTTGCATGGTTATTTTTTCTCTCCACCAATTTGGAAGAATATCCTTTCTACTAATATCATTGGGTAATGGTATTCACTGACACGTTTAAGTTTATATGTCTTTATTATTCATTACTTCCAGAGCGTAACGGCGTCGATGATTGACCTCCTACTTGAAACAGACTCACTGCACTTAGGCCTCACTTCTTCCCACCTCTCTACTGGGTCCCAACTCCAGTTCTCAGGGCACTTACTGAGATGCTGTGTTAGTTTATAGTCAGTTTTTAAGAACAGCTTAATTGAGGTGTACTTGGCTTACTGTAGGATTATCCCTTTAAATGTACAATCCAATGATTTTAGCAAATTTACTGAGTTTCAGGGCGACCCCCACAATCCGGTTTTGGGTCGCTCCACTTCCCCGAAGCTCCCGCTGCCACCTCCAGCCCTGTGCAGGCCCTGACCCGCTCTGTGTCTGTAAATGTGCCTTTCAAAGGACAGTTTATCCGAGTGGAATTATGTCTAATAATACGTGTCTTGTGTCTTGCTTCGTTCACATAGCACGGTGTTTTCTTTTTTTTTTTTTTTTTTTGAGGCGGCTCTGTCGCCCAGGCTGGAGTGCAGTGGCGCAATCTCGGCTCACTGCAAGCTCCGCCTCCCGGGTTCACGCCATTCTCCTGCCTCAGCCTCTCCAAGTAGCTGGGACTACAGGCGCCCGCCACCACGCCCGGCTAATTTTTTTATTTTTTTAGTAGAGATGGGGTTTCACCGTGGTCTCGATCTCCTGACCTCGTGATCCGCCCGCCTCGGCCTCCCAAAGTGCTGGGATAGCACGGTGTTTTCAATGTTCATACACAGTGTAGTAGATATCATTTATCCCTTTTAAATTCTGAATATCTCTTCGTCTGTAGTATTTACTAGCAGTTCATGTACTGTGAATTATTTCGTTTTTGGCCATTATGAAGACTTGCTCTGAACATTCATAAACACACTGTGTGAAAATATGCTGCCATCTGTACACTCGCAAGAGTGGGGCTGCGACACCACATTGACGAACATTCTCAACATAAGTTGCCTGCACCCCTTGAAAATGGGGATACAGAAGAAAGGAAACTAAAGAGCACGCCAATTAAATGCACGTGTGGTCCTGGATCAGCTTCTATGAAGGACGTGAAGGGACAACCGGCCTAACCCTGAAGAGCCGGTCACAACGTGACTGCGGTGCTCCGCTCCCACTGAGCGCTGACTCAGGTCTGAGTGGGGCCTGAGAATGTTCATCTTTAACACGTGCTCAAGTGATGCTGCAGCTGCTGGTCCCAGCGCCACACTCTGCAGCCAGTGGATTCGATAAGGTCAGTGCTGTATGTCAGAGTTCAATTTCCTGACTTGTAATAATTTAATTGTGGCCATTTAAAAACTGTCTCTATTCTTAGGAAGTATACACTGAGATATTTAGGGAAGATCTCATGCTCTCAAATGACTCAAGAAAGAAACGCATGAAAAGAATGATAAAGTAAACGTAGCAAAATGTTAACAATTGGTCAGTGCGGGTTTAGAAGTTATTCGGTCAATTTTCACAACTTTTCTATACATTTAAAATAGTTTCAAAGTAAAAAGTTAAAGAATAGCTTCACTCAGAAATATAAAAAAATACTTGGGGGGCTGGGCACGATGGCTCATGCCTGTACTCCTAGCACTTTGTGAGGCCAAGGCGGGTGGATCACTTGAGGTCAGGAGTTTGAGACCAGCCTGGCCAACATGGTAAAACCCCGTCTCTACTAAAAATACAAAAATTAGCGGGAAATGGAGGCGTATGCCTGTAATCACAGCTACTCGGGAGGCTGAGGCAGGAGAATTGCTTGAACCTGGGAGGCAGAGGTTGCAGTGAGCGGAGATCGCGCCATTGCCCTCTGCACTCCAGTCTGGGCGAGAGAGTTAAAACTCCGTCTCAAAAACAAACAAACAAAACAACAACAACAAAAAAGCAAAAAAACCTTAACATTACTTTTTTCCCCCTTGAGACAGGATCTCGCTACTACATTGCCCAGGTTGGTCTTAAACTCCTGGGCTCAACTAATCCTCCTACCTCAGCCTCAAGAGTAGCTGGGACTACATGAGTGTGCAGGAACTCTTTCCGATTGAAGGCTATTTGAAGGTGAATGCCAGCTGGGCATGGTGTGGTGACTCACACCTGTCATCCCAGCACCTTGGGAGGCTGAAGTGAGAGGATTGCTTAGGCCCAGGAGTTGGAGGCCAGCCTGGTGAATACAGTGAAACCCCTCTCCAGAAAAAATCAAAACATCAGCCAGGCATGGTGTTACACGCCTGTAGTCCCAGCTGCTTGGGAGGCTGAGGTGGGAAGATTGCTTGAGCCTGGGTGGTTGAGGCTGCAGAGAGCCGCGATCGCACCACTGCACTCCAGCCTGGGTGATACAGCGAGTGCCCATCTTATTTAAAAAAAAAAAAAAAGGAAAAAAGAAAGTGAATGCCTATTAAGTTTCATAAACACAAGTTACATACAGTACTTACCTACTTATATATTAGTCTATAATATATATACCACTGTGTGTATTTTTAAATGTTAATATGGCTTTATTTTAATTTACAGTGAATACAGGAATTATGATTAGACGTTCCTGAGGCAATTTTTTTTTTTGGAGACAGGGTCTCACTCTGTCACTCAGGCTGGAGTGCAGTGCAGTGGCGCGATCTTGGTTCACTGCAACCTCCACCTCCTGGGTTCAAGCAATTCTCGTGCCTCAGCCTCCCAAGTAACTGGGATTACAGGCACACGTCACCATGCCTGGCTCATTTTTCTGTATTTTTAGCAGAGACAGGTTTTCATCATGTTGGCCAGGCTGGTCTCGAACTCCTGACTTCAAATGACCCACCTGCCTGAGGCAAATCTGATTGCTAAAAATAAGCCAAATTACGTAAGATCAACATTAATTTCCAGAAGTGGTAAAATAAGGCTCAGTAGCATATACACTCCATCAACATCTCTACGTTGTACCTGCTTCAGTTCAGTAGCAAAAAGCCCAAGATGTGTTACGGATTTATGAGACTGATTATTAATATTGCAAACAGTCCCTCCAAATGCAGGGTTTGTTCACAGGCAATCATGACCACAATGTACAACTCTCACATGAATAGGTTATTGTGAACAAACGAAAAAAGCAACCCCAAATAAAACGAGCACCGAAATATATACATCATAACCAGAACTTAATTAAAAATCTAGCTGAAGATGAAAACAAAAGTGTATGTAAAAGGACCTCATTTCACCCCACTGAATGTTCTGCTGCCTTTCTTATTATAATGTGGTCTTTAAAGCAAATGCCATGAAAGTTGTGTACCTTAAACCCCAAGAGAGGGGGTCGAGAGCAGCTTGTTACAAACTTCAGCAGTTTGCGCTTCTCTTCATCAGTGAAGCCTTCCACAACTCTCCAGAAGACCTTAATAACAGGATGGTCTGCAGAATAGCCTCCTGCGGCAAGATGAACACATGCTTCATGAAGTGCAAAGCACATCCACCCTTCAGGACCCACAGGGATTGGTCCAGACCCCCACGGATCCTCAAGTCCCTTCCATAAAACGGCGTGGCATCTGTGTACCACCTGTGTACGTCGTGTGTACTTCCATGATCTCTAGAGCACTTGTACAATCTAATCTAATGCAGAGGCTATGTAAATGGCTGTGACACTATATTGTTTAGCACACATTCAGTGCAGACACAACCATTGCTTTTTCCTCAAATATTTAAAATCTGCAATTGGTTGAAGCCATGGATGTGGACAGAACTCACAGATATGAAGGACCGATTGTAAATGCAAAAGTGGAATTCTCTGCCTCCCCCTGCCCCTGCCCCACCCACCGCCAATTATGTGGAGGCGATGGGCAAAGTACAAGAAGGGGAGAGCAACTTAAGGAGGGTCAAAGCAGGGCCAGGCACAGTGGCTCACATCTGTAATCCCAGCACTTTGGGAGGCCCGGGCTGGCGGATCACTTGAGGTTGGGAGTTCGAGAGCAGCCTGGACAACATGGTGAAACCCTGTCTCTACCGAAAGTACAAAAATTAGCCGGATGTCGTGGCATGCACCTGTAATCTCAGCTTCTTGGGAGGCTGAGGTGGGAGAATCGCTTGAACCCAGAAGGCGGAGGCTGCAGTGAGCTGAGATTGCATCACTGAACTCCAGCCTGGGTGACAGGGCGAGATTCGCTCTCAAAAAAAAAAAAAAAAAAAAAAAGGCCGGGCGCGGTGGCTCACGCCTGTAATCCCAGCACTTTGGGAGGCTGAGGCGGGCAGATCACAAGGTCAGGAGATCGAGACCAACTTGGCTAACACAGTGAAACCCTGTCTCTACTAAAAATACAAAAAAATTAGCTGGGCGCGGTGGCGGGCACCTGTAGTCCCAGCTATTCGGGAGGCTGAGGCAGGAAAATGGCGTGAACCTGGGAGGCGGAGCTTGCAGCGAGCTGACATTGCGCCACTGCACTCCAGCCTGGGTGACAGGGCCAGACTCCCTCTCAAAAAAAAAAAAATAATAATAATAATAAATAAATAAATAAAAAGCTAGACTAAGGATCACCCTGTAACTATAAAGATGAATGTGGGCACCAAAAGCTACTGCAAAAGAGCCTTATTTTGAAGAACTGTGCTAGCAGTTCAAAGCCACTGCTGAGCAGACTGTAGAGAAGGGGTTTGCATGTGGCCACAGATCTAAAACGACAGACAATGGGTGTCTAGTACTAATACAGCTGGGTGTTTTCCCAGCATGATTTGGTGTCTAAATTAATTTTATCATTTTTCCTTCTAAATTATTATCATTCCGATATTAATACCATGGCTAACAACCAATCTCACTATATGATGAGACCACTATTCTAAAATGTAATATCTACCACTTACAGCTTTTAATCTAGTAAAGTGCTCCCTAAACCTAAAATAATTGCTATATATTGTTCCCTCATTGTTAATATACTACCGAAATAACACCAATAAAATATCTTAAGTGCATTAATTGGCACCAAAATGAATATAATATTTTAAACCTATTTACTGGCATAGCTGAGATTATTAAAGGTGCAGGCCCTCAGTGCAGATGGGTAAAGAAAACAACCGAAGACAATCTCTTGGCAAAGGAAAGGTCAGATTGATTTCATTTCCTTAAACTTATGACCTGATCATGGGGACAACGTGACCTTGGGCATTATTTGCTTTTACATAAAGATTAGACTTCAAATGTAGGGCAATACAAACTAACTACAGATAGGAGATACATACGCATGGATACACACAGTTATATGTGAAAATGATCTTTTGTAAATTTAGAGTTTTGCAACCATCAGCACAATCCAGTTTTAGAACATTTCCATTGCCTCAAAAAGCTCTCACTTGCACGCAGTAGACAACTAGTGGGTATGTGGGGTTATCTCATTTGGATTTAAGTGGCATTTTTCTATAATGACTAATGGTGTTGAACATCGCATCGTGTGCTTATTTGCTTAATGGCCATTTATCTATCTTCTTATGTTAAACATCTCTTTAATTTTTCTTGCGCATGTACTATGTACATATTTATTTATTTAGAGACAGGGTTTCACTCCTGCCACCCAGGCTGGAGTGCAGTGGCATCATCTCGGCTCACCGAGATCTCAAGACCTCTGTCTGTCTCCCAGCTCCAGTGATTCTCCTGCCTCAGCACCCCAAGTAGCTGTGACTACAAGTGTACGCCACCACGCTGGGACTGCAGGTGTGCGCCACCAGGCTGGGACTGCAGGTGTGCGCCACCACGCTGGGACTGCAGGTGTGCGCCACCACGCTGGGACTGCAGGTGTGCACCAACATGCTGGGACTGCAGTTGTACGCCACCACGCCCAGCTAATTTTCAGTAGAGATGGGATTTCGCCACATTGCCCAGGCTGGTTTCAAACTCCTGAGTTCAAGTGATCCACCTGCCCTGGCCTCCCAAAGGCTGCGATTACAGGCGTGAGCTACTGCACTCAGCCATCTGGTTTTTGAACCATATAAATTACCCCTACAAAAGATTACAATAAAAATTACTTTGAGGCCAAGGCATGGTAGCTCACGCCTGTAATCCCAGCACTTTGGGACGCTGAGGCAGCTGGATCACTTGAGCTCAGGAGTTTGAAACCAGCCTGGCCAACATGGCGAAACCCTGTCTCTACTCAAAATACAAAAATTTGTTGGGCCTGGTGGCAGGTGCCTGTAATCCCAGCTATTCGGGAGGCTGAGGCAGGAGAATTGCTTGAACCCAGGAGGCAAAGGTTTCAGTGAGCTGGGATCGCGCCACTGCACTCCAGCCTGGGCAACAAGAGTGAAACTCTCTGAAAGTAAATACGTTAATAAATTAATTAAAATAAAATAAAATACAAATTACTTTGGAAATATGACCCCCTGCAACATTTTCAGAAACAATAACTAGTAGTGATAACATACCTGAATAGTTTGTAAAGGATTTTAGGTCCTCTAGGCTTATGGGAACTTGTGCACCAGAAATTAATACCTAAGGAAAAAAGTTCAAATGATAACGTTTGAGGTAAATTTTAAGAAAGCCTTTTCATTTCCTGTGACAAGCGTGTCCCAGAAAGTCAGCAGGTAGGGTACCTGAATTTCTTGCTGATCAAACATCCGGAGCCACTCGAGGCTGACAACATTGGCAAGGCCCTGTCGGAAAGCCAGGCAGTGCTGGCGGATCTGCCTGTTCAGCCTGTAGTCCGCCACCAAGTGGATGTATGCAATCCGGTTGGCGCTGGTGACAGGGATGTCTTTCCCACCGAATTTTAGTTCAACTACCTGGAAATACAAAACATAAGGATCTCAAAATCCTCAAAGTATGATAATAGGTTAAAAAAAAAAGCAAGAAACAAATGTTTTAAGGAAATAGGACTTGATGCTTTGTGAACAAGAATCTAAATACGAAACCGTACCCGAGTATGCATACCATTGTGCACAGACGCAAGGACGCACCTCCAAGAAGAGTCTCCGAAGCCCAGCACCTTATTCTGTCTTTAAGATCACTAACCATCCATGTTTCCTCCAAAGCACTAGGGAATTGTGCAGCAATGTCGCCATGGCAATTTTATTTAAACAAAAATGAGAAATCACAGAGGGCAAAGATATGAAGCAAACAATCACCGTTAAGTCAGAAGGGAAAAAGCGACTCATTCTGGAGGAAGCGCAAAGGCTGTAGTAAAGTGATTTCTCATTTTCATCCATACAAGCAGCACACACTTACCTGTGTGCTTCCACAACGCCATTACTATAACGCACTTCAATTACGATGCAAAGGGTGGTGGTAACGATCAGTGATAATAGATCGGCCAATTTCTTATGTATATAAACAGAGTAAGTAAGAACACTTTTTATTAGTACATGGCTACACTCACAGAATTTGCAGGTATAACGTGGGGCTCCCATCAACACCACAAGAGAGCTCATGAGAAAAGCAACATAGCGGAAACACAGACCTGGATCTTACTGTCCCTCACTTGTATGACAGACAAGTCACTTTACACCTGGAAACTTTTGGCCATTAATAAAATGGTGATATTTGTTTGTCTGACTTGGAATTGCTGTGATTATACGATTGTATGTGATTATATGAATTCATAAATACAAAACAGTACATGAGCAAAATACAATATAAACGTGTAATCATAATTTATAAAGAGTGTTTTTTAAATAAAAAAATTTTTAAAAAGTATTTATTAAGAAAACCAAAAAACAGGCCGGGTATAGTGGCTCACGCCTCTAATCCCAGCACTGTGGGAGGCCAAGGCAGGAGGATCCCTTAAGCCCAGGAGTTTGAGATAAAGCAAGACCCCCACCTGTATTTCTAAAACAAAACAACAAAAACACCCTAACTGCATTCCTGGGGTTAGATGAGGGCAACCTATACTGTGGACAAAGAAAATATAAAATAAGACCAAAATAAATGAACAAAGACATTTCAACTTCCCTACCTTTCCATTCTTTTCTTTTCACAGCCTTCAGTTTTCCTGGTAGCTTTAATATTCCCAGAGTAACAGACAAGGCTGCTGCCTCTGGGCAATGGCACTGATGTCTCAGTCCCTTACCATTTAGAGAAAGACTGTTTCACAAAGCTGCTAGAGAGCCTGACTTAAGTCATCCTACAGCTGATGGTTACAGGAGAGTCGTTTGCTGGTTCTCATTTTATATAGAATGTTCAAATTGAACTTGAACATTCAACTTACCAGATCTGCTTCTTTTAACGTTTCACATTTTAAATGATGATTCAATTATTCTCACTAATTCACTTCCTAAGGTTTGGAACCATCAAGCCTAAGAATGGGCTTTCAATTCCATTGTCTTCATTCTGATTAAAGATTGTGTTCATTACCTTAATTCCTTTGCTTGTACTCAGCTGACAGTCCATCTGTTAACCAAGCCTCAGGAGGCTAGCTATTATATTTCAATATATAAAATACCACCCCTTCCTTTAAATGGATTAGAGGCAGGTAATAAATGATGATGTACTTGTATGATTTGGAAGACGAAGGACCAGTGAAGTTATCAGTTAAAGGAACTTCCAAGGCTCCCAATTACCTTGCCTGATCAGAAAAAACTGACATTTCTATAACTTTTTTTTTTTTTTTTTTGACACAAGGTCTCACTCTGTCACCCAGCCTGGAGTGCAGTGGAGCAATCTTGGCTCAGTGTAACCTCCGCCATCTGGGTTCAAGCGATTCTTGTGCCTCAGCCTCCCGAGTAGCTGTGATTACAGGTGCACATTACCATGCCCGGCTCATTTTTTTGTATTTTTAGTAGAGACAGGGTTTCACCATGTTGGCCAGGCTGGTCTGAACTCCTGACCTCAAATGATCTGCCTGCCTTGGCCTCCCAAAGTGCTGGGATTACAGCCGTGAGCCACTGCGCCCAGCCCCTCTAATAACTTTTAAATGGTTACACTACTTTAAATTTAAAATTCTCTCTCAGGCTAAGCCTAAACAACTATGTGTACTTAAAAATCATGTCACATAAGTGCTAAATTTCAAATTTGAGGGACATATTTAAAATTTCCTCTAAATACAAATATATTTAACTGGAGCAGCTCTCAGGACAGCAAGATACCAAGAGCTGTCCTCTCTGCTCCTCCAGAAGGTCTATTTTCACTTGGAATCCATAAAGCCCCACAAGACACCACCGTACATGACCTACTTCCATCAGCTCATTTCATCCTCCGGCACTCACACCCCCGTCTGAGATGGGGAAGGGGTCTTGTGACTTCCTTAAGCCTCACAGAAAAGCGGCCAAACCAGGACCTGAACCAAGGTGTCGTGACTCAAGTCCAATCTTTTCTACCTAACAGATGATTATTTGTGGGTCCTTCTTAAACCCTTAGCATTTTCTGCTAGAAAGAGTTCTATGTAAATTAGTCATCTAAAATTTCATGGTCACTGTTAAACAGATTAACAGCCAAATTGATTACACTGAAGAAAACAAATTTGAGAGCAGCACCATATTTTAAAAGGGATGATTAACATAACCTGCTGACACAATAAAGTATCTGCATATTACAAGTCTTTAAATCATACTCTATAAACTTAAAAACTTGTATGGAGGACTACCTATTTATTTCTACAGAAATCCTTAAGATCTCCCTCTAAGTTAGGTGCTTCACTAGTGAATTTCTTAATTTTTCTCATTAGGCTCTTTAGTATAATTATTCTCATACATTATCTATAATTTTTTAACTCAGTGGGAATTTCTATGAATAATTGGAACATCTTAACTTCACACTTTTGCTTTTAACAGAGTCCAGTATTATCGGCAGTGCTTTAATGGAATTCTTGCATATGCGACGTTTCACTATTAACATTTATTTCAGAAGGAAAAATGGGAAATACTCGCATTAGCGAAGGCCTCAGGCAGGTCACTACAACACTCACCGTCCGAAGGCTTTTATGCCATTTAGAAATCAGGCCACTAGGTGGTGCAAGGCCACAGCAGCAAGCAACGTCACTGGATGTCGAGCACTTCCTAATGACAGTAACAGCGCCCCCGCCCAAATCATCTAAATTTTGCATTGGTGAAAATTCAGCTCTATGGTATGGAAAAATATGCAGAAACAAAAGCAACTAAATAAGTTGTAACCAAATAAAATATGGCTCTTGGACAGGCACAGTGGCTTGCATCTGTAATCCCAGCACTTTGGGAGGCTGAGGCAGGAGGATCACTTGAGCCTAGGAGTTTGAGACCAACCTGGGCAACATAGGGAGACACCCATGTCTACAAAAAATACAAAAATCAGCCAGGAATGGTGGCTCATGCCTGTAATCCCAGCACTTTGGGAGGCTGAGGCAGGAGGATCGCTTGAGCTCAGGAATTTGAGATCAAGCTGGGTAACACAGGGCAACGTTGTCTCTACAAAAAACACAAAAATTAGCCAGGTTTGGTGGTGCACACCTGTAATCCCAGCTACTCAGGAGGCTGAGGGTGCAGTGAGCTGAGATTGCATCACTACACTCCTCCAGCCTGGGTGACAGAGTGAGACCCTGTCTCAAAACAATAAAACAACAACAACAAAACCTCATACGCTAAAGTAGACAGAACAGTGTATGAGCTCCCAACCCCACACAGCCAGTTCATCAGGCATCACACCTCCCGGCCAGTCTCTGGCACTGATAGCCCCACTTCCTGCCCCTGTTCTCACCACACAGGGTCAGTATCCCTTATCTGAGTGAAATACTTGGGCCAGAAGTGTTTGGATTTCAATTTTTTTCCCCTCAAATTTTGGAATATTTGCATTATACTTATCAGTAAGAGTCCTTAATCCAAAAACCTGAAATGGTCCAATCAGCATTTCCTTTGAGCTTCATGTTGGCACTCAGAAAGTTTTGGATTTTGGAACATTTTGGATTTTCAGATTATGGATGTTCAGAGTGTATTTGAAGCAAATCCCAGGTGTTACTAACTCATTAATAATTATTTTAGTATGCTGTACGTGGATGTTTATAACAGTAATATTCTTAATAGCCCAAACATAGGAACAACCCAAATGTCCATCAACCAGTAAAGACCTTGCGGTATATCCATATAATGGAATATTATTTGGCCAGAAAAGGAATGAAGTCCTGATCCATGCAACTACAAGTGAAGGAAGACCACGTAAAAGGCTCTGTCGGGCCGGCTGTGGTGGCTCACGCCTGTAATCCCAGCACTTTGGGAGGCCGAGGTGGGCGGATCACCTGAGGTCAGGAGTTCGAGACCAGCCTGACCAACAATGGAGAAATCCCATCTCTACTAAAAATACAAAATTAGCTGGGCGTGGTGACGCATTGTAATCCCAGCTACTCAGGAGGCTGCGGCAGGAGAATCACTTGAACCCAGGAGGTGGAGGTTGTGGTGAGCCGAGATCATGCCACTGCACTCCAGCCTGGGCAACAAGAGTGAAACTCCATCTCAAAAAAAAAAAAAAAAAAAAGACTCCATCAATGTGAAGTGTCCACAGCAGGCCCATGCAGAGACAGAGTGGACTGGTGGCTGCCTGCATGGGGTGGGGGAGCCTGCTAATGGGTGCACGGTTGCTCTGTAGAGCAAGGAAAATGTGTTAACATTGGCTGGGGTGACGATGGCTGCACACCTCTATGAATATACTAAAAACCACTGAATCATGTACTAAAAAGGGCAGATTTTATGGTATGTGAGTTACATGTTGATAAAGCTGTTATTAAGAAAATCAGTTTAGGCCAGGCACGGTGGCTCACGCTTGTAATCCCAGCACTTTGGGAGGCCGAGGCAGGTGGATCACGAGGTCAGGAGATCAAGACCACGGTGAAACTCCATCTCTACTAAAAAAAAATACAAAAAATTAGCCGGGCGTGGTGGCGGGCGCCTGTAGTCCCAGCTACTCGGAGAGGCTGAGGCAGGAGAATGGCGTGAACCCGGGAGGTGGAGCTTGCAGTGAGCCGAGATTGCGCCACTGCACTCCAGCCTGGGTGACAGAGCGAGACTCCGTCTCAAATAAATAAAAAAGAAAATCAGTTTGAATCTCTAATATAGACCTTTTTTATTTCTTAAAAAGGATGTAAGTAACAACAGTAACCAGATGGGTAATGAACACACCCCCTAGACAGTGCTGGAGCAGCTGAGGTGGCTCTGAGTGGACAAGGAGTGAGGACTAAGCAAGGGGTCCTGCCGGGAAGCTGCTGAATGGCCACCCCCAGCACTGGGAAGAGCCAGACAAGCAGCAAGCCTGGGCCACAGCCTCAAGAGTGGAGCTCCGCAGGAGGGACTGCCGGGCAGGAACGGGCCTCATGCTTGGGAGCAGGAACTGCACTCAGCTCAGAGGCCAAGGCTAAGGTGCTTCGGAGCTACATGCTTCGACGTCTAACTCGCAGCCACAGTCATTCTAACTAAAACGTGCAGAAGTCAAACACTGTAACACAAATGGACTTCCACACAAAAGGAGATGCTGCTACTTGCTATAGAGATGTGTGAATCCTCCTCCTGACCCCTCACCTGCGCCTCTCCCAGGTCATTGTTCACCACAGTGAAGTTCAGCCCAAGCTCCTCCACATCGTCTTCGTAGCTCTTCAGAAAGAGCAAATTCTTATACACCTCAGGGTCTAGGGAGGCGAGGTGGTGAATGTCCACATCGGCACTGGTTCCAAGCAACTTGGAAAGAAAGAAGCCCGCAAAGGGCAGCTCCACCAGCATGTTCTCATAGAGAGCCTTCAAAAGAGAACAGTCAACGTTAGCATCGAACAGACAAGCCTTCTACAAACACAGAGCCATATGCTCAACTTGATATTAAACCCAATCCTAAGAGAGCAGGTATTTTCTCCTCATAGTACCGAAGGTGGAAGCTGATATTCAGTGGGCAAGTACCATGCTCCAGGCTCCCGTGCAGGCATTCAATGCATGCACTCAGCATTCGGAGAACTCTGAAACAGACCACCTGGGGCGAAATCGTGGAATTATGAAGAGCCAGATCCTTCCTGTGAGACAGAAGCCAGCAAATGCTTCTCCTCAAGAGAAGGATGGTGAATCCTTCAGGAACTGCAGGGTTGTTAGTCTCCCGAGCTGGCTACGGCAAATGATCACACACTGCGAGACTGAAAACCACACGAACTCACGGCCTCGCAGCTCCACAGGCCACAGGGCCAAGACCCAGGGGAGGAGTCCTCACTGTGTCTCCAGCTCCTGGTGTCTCAGGGTAACCCTCGGTGGGCCCTGGCTTGTGGCTCCCTCACCCCCCTTCCTGTCTCTTCTCACAGATATCTTCCCTGTGTGCTCTCTGGGTCTGAATCTCTTCTTTCTCTTATCAAGACAATAGCGACTGCATTTCGGGACCCACTCTAATTTACTATGACCTCATCTTAACTTGAGGAGGGTTAAGATGAGATGACCTCAGCTAAACTTCGCAAAGACCCTATTTCCAAACAAGGCCATGCTCACAGGATGGGGTATTAGGATTTCAGCACAGTTTTCGGGGTCCCAGTTCATAACCGCATGTGCCACTCTGCCCTGCAGCACAAAAGCAGCCACGGACAATGTGTCAATGAGTGAGGGTGGCTATGTTCCAAATTTGGGTTTCATGTGATTTTCACATGTCAAGAAATATTACTTATGCTCTTTTTTTTTTGGAAACGGAGTCTTGCTCTGTTGCCCAGGCTGGAGTGCAGCTGCACGATCTCGGCTCACTGCAACCTCCACCTCCCAGGTTCAAGGGATTCTCCTGCCTCAGCCTCCTCAGTAGCTGGGATTACAGGCACCCACCACCATGCCCAGCTAATTTTTGTATACTTAGTAGAGACGGGGTTTTGCCATATTGGCCAGGCTTGTCCCAAACTCCTGAGCTCAGGTGATCCGCCCACTTCAGCCTCCCAGAATGCTGGGATTATAGGCGTGAGCCACCCCACCCGGCCAAAAGTTTCCTAATAAAGACAATAGAGACAACAGTTACCATTCCTTGAGCACTTACTAGGTACTAGGTGCCAGGCACTGTGCTAGGCATGCGGTTAGACATTAGTTATCTTGTTTCCATGTGGTCTACCTGGACAATTTTTTAACTTAAGGTAAAGGAATGGAAGTAAACAAGAAATCTCAATTTCCTCTACAAAAGCCATTTGTGTTAGAATATATCCAGTCAGGCTGGGTGCGGTGGCTCACACCTGTAATCCCAGCACTTTGGGAGGCTGAGGCGGCTGGATCACCTGAGGTCAGGAGTTCCAGACCAACTGACATGGTGAAACCCCGTCTCTACGAAATAAAAAAAAATTAGCCAGGTGTGGTGGCACATGCCTATAATCCCAGCTACTCGGGAGGCTGGGGCAGGAGAATCGCTTGAACCCAGGAGCTGGAGGTTGCAGTGAGCCGAGATTGTGCCACTGCACTCCAGTCTGGGCAACAAGAGCAAAAACTCCGTCTCAAAAAAAGAGAACATCCAGTCTTCAGAGAGATGTGTATTTATAGTGATCCTATTTTCCCAGGTCAAACAGAGGTAGTCTAATTACCCCCAGGGGGTGTGGAGAACAGGTGGCCTAGTTTTAGAGAAAGAAACCCTCTCAACAGAGGCAGTCACGGGCCTTCCTACTGTCTGGAGGTGCAGCACTGGAATTTTTGCCCGAGAATGAGGGAAGGCGGGAAGGACAGAGAGAGGGAAGATGAAGGCTGGACTAACCATCCTTGCAAATGACTATTATGAGCTGTGCTGCAGGAGATGCTGTGATAGACCCAGACCCTCTTTATCCTACTGTTTTAAGATTCGAGTGCTATCGTGCTACCCAGGGAATACCAAAATCAAAACAAAACTTTATGGGGTAGTCATTCATCCATGAAACAGTCAACTCAGAAGTCACCCTTCCAACCTAGAGGCCATCACCCAACCATATCATGCACTGTAAATATTAAAGATCTGCAAGAATTAGTAACTTGGGAGTAAGTAGTTTCCAGAGAGCCGGGACTGTGCTTCTGCAAGCTTCCAGCAAAGGAGAAACGTTTCAACTGTAAGCCATTGCTCCTGTGGGGAGTGAGTCCTTTGCTTAGTCATAGCTTCCAGCCAGTTACCGTATTTAGTAATAATCTACTTCGTATGGCATAAAATTCGCATCCTTAAATAAGTACTCCAGAACTTAC
This sequence comes from Hylobates moloch, assembly GCF_009828535.3. NCBI lineage: Eukaryota > Metazoa > Chordata > Mammalia > Primates > Hylobatidae > Hylobates > Hylobates moloch. The sequence continues at coordinate 237,696,611 of NW_026652276.1, read as the reverse complement.
ACACTCCAACAGGGCATGCTCAGACACCCCTTGAGATTCACATTTTAAGGACTCATCCACTGATATGACTTGGAGGAAATGAGAAAATAGCTGTTGAGGTTTTCCCAAAAGCAAACATCTAGAGTGCCACTGGCTTTTTGTTTCAGAAAATGACAGACATTGTGAAGAATGCTGTTTTCTTTTTTTTGAGACGGAGTCTCCCTCTGTTGCCCAGGCTGGAGTGTGCAGTGGCACGATCTCAGCTCACTGCAGCCTCCGCCTCCCGAGTTCAAGCGATTCTCCTGTCTCAGTTTCCTGAGTAGCTGGGACTACAGACGTGCGCCACCACGCCCAGCTAATTTTTGTATTTTTAGTGGAGATGGAGTTTCACCATATTGGCCAGGCTGGTCTCGAACTCCTGACCAAAGAATGCTGTTTTTAAGGAGCTCAGGCACATGTCTGATAACTAGAGCCGGCATAACATCCCCTCCAGGAAGACTGCGGCTGGCCTCTGCCAGGTAAACCAAAGTATTATGTCTTTGTGTTTTTATTTCTGATTTGAGGACTAATGATTACCCAATTAATTTTGAAAAGATAGCAAAAAAGGGTTTCTTAATGAGAGAATGAATAAAATGGCAACAGGCACATAGTCATCATCTCCTGATAACGTAAAGAAAGTTGTGTTGAAAAGTCACAGTTTGTTTAAAGTCAAGGATGGTTAATACTATTAACCTGGAACACTGATAAATGGCATCACTTCGAAATGAATGACGAGTTCAAAGCCAAGGGGAACATTCTGCATAAAACTACATGATTGATTCCAGGTGCTGAAGAAAAGCCCTCATTTGTACAGTGGACTTTAAAAGTAAACTGGAAGTGTAAATCATTTGATGTTCAATATATAAGGTCACTGTTTGCCATTTCTGCATTAGTAACAATAAACCAGTGAAACTAGTTAAATATATCAGTACTGAATTTTAAACAGAAATCTCACTGTGACTCATAAAATGTAAATGCATAGGTATAATTTTTTATATAAGGCAGGTTTAAACCTTCAGAGCATTTAATATACAAGCACTAATAAATGATGGCACTAAAAACTATGATTGCATCAGCTAAATGGATTATAAATTAAATTTCCATAATGTATGCAACTGAGATACAAATGTAAGCATAAATCAAGGTATTTTCTAAACACAGGTTAATTACACAACTTCAAAAACTGCCAAAATGCAAAATAATCCACTTAGCATTTTTCACATTGGCCTTCTCAGCCAGCTGTACCACACTTGTTCCTAGAAGCATATCAATAACTACTTGTCATGAAAAAAATAGCAATAGGTATATGGAAAAAACCTGTAACGAATTTTTCAACTGTCTGTCTTTTATGAATGTTTATAGCTAGAAATTGTGCCAAAATGATTTGAAATAAAAAGGATTAATTATAGTAGAAGCCTTTTAATATAAGTGAGTGCAGTCGCGACGCAATTAATGCAAATTGTGGCTCTATCAGGAGAATAAATGTGAACCACATCACAGGCCATTTCTGTTTGCCGCCAAATAACTTCAGTAATTTAGTACATTAAGAATCAATAAAAAAAATAATGCTTTTCAAATGCATCTCTATCAATCTTTAGGCAGCTCTAAAGTGAACATTTATAACTTAATCTAAAAACTATATAAGAGATGATGTCTTGCTTTAAAGCCATCCTAACTGAGCAAGCAGATAATAATTTTAATTATTTCAAATCATACTAACCACATAATTTAAAAAACAAAAAAGAAACATAAAATAAGAATGTATACTAATAGCAACATGCTATTTAATAATTGTGCTTCAGAATTAGTAAGTTGGAATTGAAAAACAAAGTCCCCTCAGTCACTGGGACCACTAGGGGCTTGTGTAACTAACTCCAAGCTCCTAGGGGGCAGGAGATATACCTCATCTTTCTTTTTTTTTTTTTTTGAGACAGAGTTTCGCTCTATCACCCAGGCTGGAGTGCAATGAATGGCATGATCTCAGCTCACTGCAACCTCCACCTCTTGGGTTCAAGTGATTCTCCTGCCTCAGCCTCCTGAGCAGCTGGGATTATAAGCACGCACACCATGCCCAGCAAATTTTTGTATTTTTAGTAGATACAGGGTTTCCCCATGTTGGCCAGGATTGTCTTGAACTCCTGACCTGGTGATCACCCGCCTCGGCCTCCCACAGTGCTGGGATTACAGGCGTGAGCCACTGCACCCGGCAACATACCTCATCTTTAATGCAAGAGTCCAAATACAACATATGGCGCCCATTCATGTAACAAACATTTATTAAGTGCCAACTATATGTCAGGGACCACATTACATACTGGAATTCTGCATTCATGAATCTGTTTGCAAAAAAACCCTTTCATTCTTAAGAGTTTTCAGATTGTGGGTTTCAGATTATGTATACGTCAACACCCATTTCAAGTCCTAGATCTTCACAATCCTATTCCAGAGAGCTTGCTACACCATCAACTCCTGCAACACTTGGTCTACACAGCTACCCTGGCACTAAAAAATCCGTGTTGTCCCAGTGTCCCGTGCGCCTCACATGCAGGAACAGCAGCAGGAGGACACCAAGCTCCGTGAGAGGGGCCAGGCCGTGGGCCTCACTCTAATACTCCACTGGCAGGTGCCCTAAAGCCAATCTCTACACGTGAGCTGAAGTGAACTTACTCCTGATTCAGCAGATATCTACCATGAATAACTGAGCAGAGCCCACTAGTTGTTACTCAGAGAAAAAGAGCAACTCTGCCTTGCAAATCCTGAACCACCACACCAGGACACGGGTGCTGCACTCTTACTTCTCTACAGAGGCTGCCCAAATCCCTAGCACGCAGAGCTGCCCAGGCCTCACAGTGCTCGTACTTTTTCTTCCTTGAGACCCTGGCACTCCATAAAGACAAGGAAAGCCTGCACAGATTGCCCTTCTCGTCTCCAACTCTCCTTTCACTTCAGAAGCCCTGCAGGGCACAGGGGATGGGGGATGGGGGCCGTGGGGGAGACGTGCACGTCTCCTGTCCAATTTTCCTCATAGTGGCTTCCAGTGATCGAGCCACAATATGATACATTTTGAGCAGCTTGGAGTTGACTCTTCCTTTTTTTTTGAGATGGAGTTTCCCTCTTTTGCCCAGGCTGGAGTGCAGTGGCACCATCTTGGCTCATCACAATCTCCGCCTTCCAATTTCAAGCGATTCTCCTGCCTCAGCTTCCCAAGTAGCTGGAATTAGAGGCAACCACCACCACGCCCAGCTTATTTCTGTATTTTGAGTAGAGAGGGGGTTTCACCATGTTGGTCATGCTGGTCTTGAACTCCTGACCTCGTGATTCGCCCGCCTCAGCCTCCCAAAGTGCTGGGATTACATGCTTGAGCCACCAGACCTGGCTCGACCCTTCCTTTTTTTCCTCGACTTCTAGTTCTATGGCTTCCAGGTTCAGGCTCCAAAACAGAGAAACCCCTGACCCTGCTCACCAAAATATTTCTAGAAGATAAAAAACATCTTCATGAACAAGGTAGCAAACCCATATTCCCAATTCTACTGACAAGAAGCAAACATCTGAGCATCTGAGGACAGTTTTACACTCCTGCTTCTGAAAGACAGTAGGAATTTAAAAAAAAATCAAAAAACTCAGGCCCAGTCTCAAGGTACCCCACATAATCAAGAACTATTTTCAACAATTAGAAGAAAACATCTTTCAAGTTTCAAAATTCTACTTTCGCCATATAGGAGAATAAAATATCAGACTAGAAATCTGTCAAGCCACCTCTTCAGAAATTTGAGGATACTGATGCCTTCGATGATAAGATTTCGTTACTATCGGGTACTATGTCACCCTAACAAGAGCTGATGCTCTAATCGCTATACTCCTTCCAGCTTTAGAACGATAGCACTCATGAACTCCGATTTATAATGACTGCTTTCTCTGACTTCTGTGACACTGGCTCTCTCAGTCACCACGTTACCTACCGCACGATTCCCCTTTAACAGCTTTACTGGGATATCACCCACATAACTTGCATTCAAAGGTTTTATTATATTCATAAAGTGGAACGACCATCACCACAATCAATTTCTGAAGATTTTCATTATTCTAAAAAGAAACTCCACATCCCTTAGCTGCCACTCCTGGTTCCTCCCAGCCCTGGCGATCATTCATCCACCTTCTGTCTCTTTAGATTTTCCTGTTTTGGACATTTCATATAAATGGAATCATGTCTTTGGTGATTTCTGCATCTGCGCTCTTTTACCGAGCAGAACATTCTCAAGGCGCATCCATGTGTGCCATGTGTCAGTGCTTTACCCCTTTTTACAGCCCAGTAACATTCCACTGTATGGATGAACCGTGTTCTGTTTACCCATTTGTCAGCTGATGGGCCTTTGAGTCACCTCCATCTTTTAGCTATTATGAATAATGCTGTTCTGAGAATTTGTGTGCAAGTTTTTTGTGTAAACATATGTTTGCTGGGTCCAAAGGTAACTAACCTTTTGAGGAACTGCTAAACTTTTCCAAAGTGGCTGCACTGTTTTACATTCCCATTGGCAATGCATGAGGACTGATTCCTCCACATCCTCACCAACCCTGCGATTCCTGGTTTGATTCCCACCATACTCAAGGGTGTGCGCGGCAGCCTGTGGCTGTGCTTTGCCCTTCCTTGATGACTAGTGATACTGGCCATCTTTGCATGAGCTAATGGCCCATTTGCTTGCTGCCAGTCCCTGGAGAGATGTCCAATTGGATCCTTCGCCCATTTTTATCATGGAGTCCTTCATATATATGCCGCAAGTATCTTCTTTCAGTGTGTTGTATTTTCAGTTTCTTGATGGTGTCTTTTGAAGCACAAACGTTTTTAAGTCCAGTTCATTTTTCCTTTTGTTGTTTGTGCTCCTGGTCTCATAGCTAAGACGGGACTTTTTCCTGACTATGCTGCGACACTCAGCAGTCCATTTTCCCATATTCCCTGCAGCGCTCTGTGTTCCTCAGAGCACTCTGCGTGAGTAGCTGTGGTCTCTTTTGCACCCTTGAACCACTGGGCACAGAAGGGAAGTAGGCCCCCTGTGCTCCTTACTGCCACTTCCAGACCATCCTTCTTCCCTTCCCTCCCCCTAAAATCCCTGGCTTTCAATCTCATCCACTGGGCTTGAGCATCCATTACCTCTCCCGGGTTCAGTCACTGCCCCCTAATTAAAGATTTTAGCTCCTGAGAGTCCAACGCACTCTGGTGATAATTTTTGGTGACATCTGTGGCCCACAGTTGACTGTCATTCTACCATCCTGGCTGTCCCTCAACTCCACCTTAGCTACCAATTCCTTCAGCTCTGTCCTCCAAGTGGCATTACCGGTAACTAGGCCCCTCTGATCTTAGCTTTAACCACCCCTACACTGACTCCCTGAAGGACCTCGACTCCACAGGTCTCCTCTCCCGTCCAGTTTCCCTTGCCCTCAAATCTCCATCCATGGATTAATTTCCTCTCTAAACAGCCTAGATTCAAAGGTAGGCTCTTGTAACCACTCTGAACTTACAACCACTCCACCCTTTATTATAGTCACTTGGCAAAAAACCCCACCCCTGGTTAAATCGGACTCTACACCCTAGTCAGACCCACACAGCTGTTCACGGGTGGAGAAAAACAAGCAATCCACATGGCTGGCCTCACTTCACTTAATGATATTAACGTCAAGTGAGCCCTGCACTAACTGGCAATCCTATTATATTTCCATAGTCCAGTAATTCTCAAATTTTAGCGTGCATCAGAGTCACACTTATTAATTTAAACCTATTCATAGCTTGCTGGTTGGGTGCTGTGGCTCACACCCATAATCCCAGCACTTTGGGAGGCTGAGGCGGACAGATCACTTGAGGCCAGGAATTCGAGACCAGCTGGCTAACATGGCGAAACCCCCATCTCTACAAAAAAATACAAAAATTAGCTGGGCGTGGTGGTGGGTGTCCATAGTCCCAGTTACTTGGGAGGCTGAGGCACGAGAATTGCTTGAACCGGGAGGCAGAGGTTGCAGTGAGCCATGCCAAGAGCAAGACTCTGTCTCAAAAACCCCCCAAAACCAAAACCCAAAACAGCTTGCTGAGCCCTAGCCCTAGAGTTCCAGATTCAGAAGGTCCGGGGTGGAGCCCAAGAATTTGCATTTCTAACAGGTCCCCAGGTGATGCAGATGTGGCTGGTCTGGGAACATTGCTCTTCCCATCCTCGCCCTCTGCTGCATCACTCAGAAAGCAGCAACAGTGGGACACAGTCAGAATGAGCTCCTGCTCCCCAGCTCATGCAGCTGCACCCAGTGTTCCTCTCCCCCTTCTTGGACACAGCCTGTGGCGCCCCCTGCTTCAGCACTAGACCCCACACCCTCACTTTGCATGGTGCAGTTCCTCTCTCCCTCAGCAATTCCAATGACTTATTTCCAGCAGCAAATACACATGCTGTTATTTCTCCCATCTTTAGAACACAGCTTTCCTAGTCCCATATCCCTTAAGTGGCTGCTCAAGTTTTCTTGATAACCAGTCCCCCAATTCTTTTCCGATCCTTCCTCTTGTAACTGCTCTGAAGTCTACTGCTGCAGAGTGCCCTAATCACAACCCTGTGGCTCCATTCATTTTTACCCAGTGAACACACTTATGGAAAAGCACTTAGTCCACAGCGCAGAAAATGCCTAGCACCTTGGAAGCCCCTTGTGCCCCCTTCCAGTGTTACCCTCCCAGGAGCTTCAGGATCCTGCCTTCCAAAAACTGCAAGGAGCTTTGCTTGTTTCTGAACTTCTATAAATGAAATCTGACAAAATGTACTTTTGTGTGTCTGGATTCTTCAACTCAACGTTAGGTCTGTGCCGTTCACTCATACCATTTTGAGTAGCTGTAGTTTGTTCATTCAGTAAGTCTTATGAATATCCTACAACTTATTTATTATCATTATGCTTTCGAAGGACATTTGCGTAGTTTCCAGTTTAGGGGCTATACAGTGTTGCTATAAACATTCTTTCACATGTATTCTAATGAATTTGTACACATTTCTGTTGTGATATGATGTGAGTATTTTCAGCTTTAATATGATACTTTAGGAAGACAATCCTGACATTCTTTTCAACCCATCTGCTGAGGTTTTTGCCTTCACCACGCCACAGAAATCACTTGTCCACAGTGCTAAATGACACGGCCACTTCTCAGTGCTAAACCTTACTTGGTCTAACAGTACTATCACACAATACCCACCTTTGTCTTCCTTTCAAACACCGTCTTTATTTGGCACCTGAAATCCCACTCTTCTGGTTTTCTCCCTTCCTTTCCAGCTTCATCTCCTGAACTTCTATTAGTCAATTCTCCACTCTCTGGACTCTAAACCTTGGAGAGCCCTGGGGCTCAGTTCTTCATCTCTTCTCTTCTCTAGTGACACCTATACCCTGGGTGATCTAATTCAGGCTCATGACCTTAAGGACCCTGGGAATGCTGATGGCTCAGCCCAGATATTGCCTCTAACCTGAGGCCCCTATCCTCAACTGCCCCTCACTAAGCCTCCATAAGAATGTCTCCCTCCCCACACCTGCTCCTGCCCGGACCTTCCCCAGCTTAGTCAACATGACCTCCATCCTTCTAGTTCTCAGAACAGAACCCAGGTGGTCCCCTTACCTTCTCCTGTCCTCGCACATCCCAACATCTGATTCATCAGCAAATCTCCTTGAATATGATGACTTCTTTTTTTTTTTTTTTTTTTTTCGAGACGGAGTCTCGCTCTGTCACCCAGGCTGGAGTGCAGTGGCGCAATCTCGGCTCACTGCAAGCTCCGCCTCCCGGGTTCACGCCATTCTCCTGCCTCAGCCTCTCCAAGTAGCTGGGACTACAGGCGCCCACCACCACGCCCGGCTAATTTTTTGTATTTTTAGTAGAGACGGGGTTTCACTGTGGTCTCGATCTCCTGACCTCGTGATCCGCCTGCCTCGGCCTCCCAAAGTGCTGGGATTACAAGCGTGAGCCACCGCGCCCAGCCGAATATGATGACTTCTTACCAGCACTACCACCAGGACACAGGCACCAGCATCACTCCACCTGAACGATGTGACACTCCATCCGGTCTCCCAGCTTGAGTGCTTGACCAATGCTAGCTACTTGTACCAAAGCCGAGGAGGACTCCAGAGCGTGACCTCCACCACTTTACTTACTGCTGCTTCTCAAAGCTGATTTTAAGTTTAGAAACAATAAAATTAACACCATATACCTTCATTTGGCTTTTATTTCATAAAGTTACATTTGCTAAATCTAAATGAATATTTAAATGTTTAAAAGGATTTACATGGGCCCTATTTTATTATTATTTTGAGACAAAGTCTCTGTCACCAAGGCTGGAGTGTGGCGGTGCCATCACGGCTCACTGCAGCCTCTACATTCCAGGCTCAAGCAATCCTCCCACCTCAGCCTCCCAAGTAGCTGGGACTACAGACACACACCACCATGCCTGGCTACTTTTTTTTTTTTAGTGGTAGAGACCAGGTTTCCCTATGTATGCCTATGCTGGTCTTGAACACCTGGGCTTAAGTGATCTTCCCACCTTGGCCTCCCAAAGTGCTGGGATTACAGGTATGAGCTACTGCACCCAACGCTATTTTTTAGATTATTTGTTGTCTTTATTGCACAAATAAGAGCCAAAGATAAACAGCAGACTTTAAGTGGGGCCAGCAAGAGTGTGTGCTTCTAATCTTCGTGGTGACAAATTAACGTGGCCCAGAAAAGACAGAATGGTCTTGATACCATACTGATCCATTCTTCTCATGAATTTTAGATGTTTAACTATTGCTTGGGAGTGATGAGAAAAATAAACAAGAAGGAATAACTCAACAGTAAGCAAGACCTACTTAATCCAAGGGCAGAAAGATCTACCTTGTGGTGCTAAACATACAGTGAGAAATCTTTTTTTTTTTTTTTTTTTGAGACAAAGTCTCGCTCTGTCGCCCAGGCTGGAGTGCGGTGGTGTGATCTCGCCTCACTGCAAGCTCCGCCTCCCAGGTTCGAGCCATTCTCCTGCCTCAGCCTCCTGAGTAGCTGAGACTACAGGCGCCTGCCACCACGCCCAGCTAACTTTTTGTATTTTTAGTAGAGATGGGGTTTCACCGTGTTAGCCAGGATGGTCTCGATCTCCTGACCTCGTGATCCGCCTGCCTCGGCCTCCCAAAGTGTTGGGATTACAGGCGTGAGCCACTGCACCTGGCCGAGAAATCTTATTTAGGTGCAGCAATCAACTGAATTCAGGAATACATCTTCCATTTTTACTGTAGAATCTAAACCATTTGTATTTCATGATTAATTCTGAAGAAATAAACTTACATAGAAAACTGTCTTGCCGGGTGCGCTGGCTAACACCTTTAATGCCAGCACTTTGGGAGGCTGAGGCGGGCGGATCACCTGAGGTCAGGAGTTCCAGACCAGCCTGGCCAACATGGTAAAACCCCATCTCTACTAAAAATACAAAAATTAGCTGGGCATGGTGGTGGATACCTGTAACCCCAGCTACTCGGGAGGCTGAGGCAGGAGAATCGCTTGAATCTGGGAGGCGGAGGTTGCAGTGAGCCAAGATCGTACCACTGCACTCCAGCCTGGGCAACAGAGTGAGACTCCATCTCAAAAAAAGAAAAAAAAAAAAGAGTTTAGGGTTCAAAACAAGGTATTATACAAGAGAAGCTCTGCCCCTTTAAGGACTAAGGCAACCAAAATGACTAGTATTCACCTCAATTTAGATGTTTAAAGCCTCAGCAACTTCAGGGAGCATTTTAAAAAAGGGTGCTAATGATGGAGAAACAGAAATTTCCAACTTTTGAAAATCTCAAGATAAACTGTTAAGTGCCCACAGTACACTACAGAATACATTAAACGCACACTGAATTCTACTGCAATAAAAAATTATAAACCACGCTGAAGTTATACAATCTAATTAAAATTTTCAAATATATAATCAAGATCATATCAAATAATCTGATTTATAGGCATGCCATTCCAATTAAATCAATATTCTAAAGCCAGAAAAAAAGCCATTTTCAAATAGAATTCAAATATGATAAAGGATTAACCTCAATAAATATTCTGAACTTAATTGGCTTAAATGGACCTAGGTGCTTCTATCTGTAAAAAAAAGTTCAAGATGACATTACCACATCCTTGGGCTGTTTATTTATTCCCTGTCTGCAGCCTGATTTACAGGCGATAAAATGCAATCATGACCCACACCAGAAGCAAGAATCATTTGCTAATGGAACTTTTAATTGAGAAGTGACCAGTGACATGAGGTAATTCCTCCTCTGTAGGATCACTCTTGAAGACCTCTTTGCACTTTATCACAGTAAACAATCACTAACATATGCATTAAAGAAAATTTAAATACATTATGACCCAATAAATATCATAATCAATCAATATACAATTTTCTTCTTTTAAAGATGTAATGTTCAGGTACCACACTCTTAGGTGTTGTACTATTACACTTACTTAGATCTGAGCAATGTTTAGCATGTTAGTACAAAGTTTAACTTTGTAATCAGATGGTTATATGTTTTGGAAGTTAGTAACCCCTTAGGAATTTCCACGCAGACAGTAATGTAAAGAAAGTCTTAAATATGTGAAACTAAGTTAACTACCATCCTCAAATAACTATAGTTTTGTTATTGGTCTAAACTTTATTATTTTAAACAGCTTTAATAAGATATAACTTACATAAACTTCATTTGTGGGAGAAAGGTTTAAAATCACAAATTCTCTTCCCTGGACCTTCTGTAAATATATACATATTCCAAAGTACAGTACTGTACAATGACATCATCTTCAGAATAATTTCAATTATAAGCAATATGTCAATAAACAGAGGAGAAATGAATTTATCTTCACCAGACTTAACGTAACTATTAGCTTCTACATTAATCAAGACTGGATGATTTATACATTCAGGAAGAAAAAGTAATATATAATCTTAAGATTTAATTCATGCAGATAAAATTATTGCTCTATCTTCTGTAACCGTATTGTGTGAAAACCACCAAGTTTAGAGTATTTCAGGTTAGTCTAGCAAAACACTCACCTTTATTTTCACACATATATTATTAAGTTAGAAGGTTCTGGGGCTCACTTTAACAGAAAGAACTATGGGATTTCATTGTAAAGATTTTCTTTTCTTTCTATTTGAGACAGAGTTTTGCTCTTGTTGCCAGGCTGGAGTGCAATGGTGCGATCTTGGCTCACCACAACCTCTGCCTCCCAGGTTCAAGCGATTATCCTGCCTCAGCCTCCCGAGTAGCTGGGATTAAAGACATGCGCCACCAGGCCCAGCTAATTTTGTATTTTTAGTAGAGACGGGGTTTTCCATGTTGGTCAGGCTGGTCTCGAGCTCCCAACCTCAGGTGATCCGCCCACCTAGGCCTCCCAAAGTGCTGGGATTACAGGTGTGATCCACCATGTCTGGCCCATTGTAAAGATTTTCATACAATGAATTATGAAATGTACATCCTCCAGGGGAAGCTAAAACTGAGAAGTAGGCTGTGTGACCATCAACACAGAGAGAGATGCTATCTGAAAACGGACACCAAAGCCAGCTCACAAATCAACATCAAATCAACACCTGAAATCTGCCACCTGAAATATGGTGGGCCTGAAGATGATGACGTAACACATACTGTTACGTTAGTGAAGTCATGTTGGAGCCCTTTCTCAAACCTGAGAGCACTTAAAATCACTGGGAGTCTGAACAAAGAAATAACTGGGGCTACCACAATGCACTTCAAAGAGACACAAATAAAGGGGGATTATTCTATATCCAGGATAGACTGATTCCTTCCCACTACCCCTGCTTAACATGGCTGCGGTTCTACTCCCATATGCTATTAATAAATACGCACACACCCCATATTGCAGTTACAGTAATCAAGGCCATATTGCATAAGGGCAGACCCAGAGTGTTACGTGTATGGTCAACTAATTTTCAACAAGGGTGCCAAGAACATGAGGATGCCTAACTTTTACAATCTACAAAAATTAACTCAAAAAGGATCAAAGACCAAAATGTAAGCTAAAACTACAAAACTGTCAGAAGAACATACAAGTGTAAATCTTTGTGATTTTAGCTCAGGGAATGGATAAGACACCAAAAACAAGCAATAAAAGAAAAAAAAACACACTAGACTTCAAAATTAAAAATGTTCGTTCTTCAAAGGAAATCATCATGAAAGTGAACAGACAACCCAGAGAAGGAAGAAAATACTTGCAAATCATTTATCTGACAATGTTTCAGCTTTCTCAGAGAATATACATTTCATAACTCATTGCATTTCAGGGACTTAATAATAAAAGACAATCCAATAAAAAAATAGGCAATGGACTTGAATAGACATTTCTCAACAGAAGTCATGGAGCACATGAAAAGATGGTCAACATTATTAGTCACCAGGGAAATTAAAACCACAATGAGATACCAATTCCCACCCACTAGAATGGCTGTAATGAAAAAGACAACACTAAGTGCTGACAAGGATGTGGATTCACTGAAACCTTCACAAATTGTTGGTGGGATTGTAAAAGGTTGCAGACACTTTGACGTGGAGTACTGTACGACCTAACACTTCCATGTCTAGGTATATGCCCAAGAAAAATGAAAAACCTATGTCCAAATACCAGCTTGTATACAAATGTTTGCAGTAGCATTATTCATAAGAGCTAAAAGGTGGAAACAATGCAAATTCCCAATGCAAATGCACCACTGCACTCCAGCCTGGGATGAATAAGTAAACAAAATGCGGTGACTGGGTGTAGCGGCTCACACCTGTAATTCTAGCCTTTTGAGAGGTTGAGGCAGGAGGATTGCTTGATGCCAGGAGTTCAAGACCAGCCTGGGCAACATGGCGAGACCATGCCTCTACAATAAAATGAAATAATTAGCCAGATGTGGTAGCAAGCAACTGTGGTCCCAGCTACTCGGGAGGCTGAAAGCAGGACTGCTTAAGCGCAGGACTAAGCCGTGTTTGTAGCAGTGCACTCCAGCCTAGGTGGCAGAGAAAGACCTGTTTCAAAATGAACAAAACAAACCCCAAAGTGTGGTATATCCATACAATGAAATAAGATTTGGCCCTTAAAATGAGTGAAGCTCTGACATACTAGGACATGAATGAAACCTGAAAATATGCTCAAAGAAGCCAATCACAAAAGGTCACACATTTATAGTTGATCTAACAAATGATCCCACTTACATGAAATGTCCAAAAAAAAAATTTCATACAGACTGAAAGTAGACTAGTGGTTGGCCAGGGCTGGGGGAGGAAGGGCAGGACAGGGAATAACTACATAGGGTTTCCTTTTTGGGATGAGGACATTGCTTCCAAGTTAGATATTGGTGATGGTCAGACAACACAGTGAATATATTAAAAACCACTGAAATTTAAAAGGTTCAGTTTTCCATAATGTGAGTTATATTTTAATAAAACTGTTATGTAAAAGAAGTCATAAAAGCACCATCTGTTTTGCAGGCACTGATTTTCAATTAAGCTGCTTCTCAAAACAGGCAATTCCGTGCACTATGCTTCTCGGAGAACAGAACCACCAATGAGATAAAGAAATTTTATTACAAAGTTGAAAATGATTATAGCTCTGATTAATTCTTACAGAAATTAATCACAATAGCAACGTTAATTTCTAATTTATTTAAGAATGCTAATAACAGGCCAGGTGCAGTGGCTCACGCTTGTAATCCCAGCACTTTCAGAGGATGAGGCAGGTGGACCACTTGAGGTCAGGAGTTAAAGACCATCCTGGACAACATGGTGGAAACCCCTGTCTCTACTAAAAAGGCAAAAATTAGCTGGGCGTGGTGGTGCACACCTGTAGTTCAGAAGGCTGATGCAGGACAATCCCTTGAACCTGAGAGGTGGAGTTTGCAGTGAGCAGAGATGGCACCACAGCAGTCCAGCCTGGGCAACAGAGCGAGGAGAGACTCCGTCTCAAACAAACAAACAAACTAGCTAATAACAATTCCTGAATACTCAACTTTATAAATGTCACTCTAACAGGTAGAGCTGTGTCCCCCCAAAAGACAAATTCAAATCCTAATCTGTGAATACAACCTTCTTTGGAAATGAGGTATTTGCAGATAATCAAATTAAGATGAAGTTACACTGGATCAGGGCAGGCCCCAATACAATGACAGGTGTCCTTATTAAAAAAAAAAAAATAAGGCAATGTTGGACACAGACACTCAGGGAGAAGTCCACAGAGGCAGAGATCAAAATGATGAATCTACAAGCCAAAAAAGGTCAAGGGCTACTGGCAAAAACAGAAGAATGGATTCTTCTAGAGCCTCTAAAAAGGAATCTACGCTGCTGCTGACACCCTGAGTTTGGACTTCTGGCCTCCAGAACTGTCAAATAATAAATTTCAGTTTTTCTAAGTCTCTCTCCCCCCACAAAGCATATGGTAATTTGTTGCAGCAGTCCTAGTAGACTAATAGTTACGAGGCAGTAACTTACTGTCTTAGTCCGTTTTGACTGCTTGTAACAGAAAACCTGAAACTGAGTAATTAATAAAAACTGAAATCCATTTCTTACAGCTGGAAGGCCATGAGCCTACGGTCCAGAGGCAGCCCCTGGTGAGGCCTTCTCATTGGTGGGGACTCTGCAGAGTCCGGAGGTGGCACAGGGCATCACGAGGCTAGGGGCTCCCTCCTGTAAAAAGTCACCAGGGCCTTTCCCACAATAAACCACTCATCCACTCATGACGGCCGAGCTCGCACGATCTACTCACCTCTTAAAGATCCCACCTCTCAATACTGGCACACTGGTGATCAAATTTCGACATGAGTTTGGAGGGGACATTCAAACCATGGCACCTACTTACAACCATACAAATTTGTTTCGTGCAGTGCTTTTGCAACATTTAGCATCCAAATTTAAAACAAACAGTATTTTATGGTAAACTTGGATAACAACCACACATAAACATAAAATGTCAACATCTTTTGGTCCGAGGTCTATTTTTATACGAAGGTTACTTTACCTTTCCAAGCATTCTGCCTAGGAAGTAGTAATGTCTGGCAAAAGAATCTCCCACAAGCATCTGAGCAGCCGGGTTGGGGTACAGAAGCCCTTCATTAGTAGTCTTAAAGAACCCCTGGTTGGGGTTAAATCCTGACTTCAGTAGTTCATTTAAAAACTCTCTGAAAATACCACCACCATCAATGCCAGCTTCATCCAGGCCATGGGCATTGAGCAAGTGCACACGGATCCGCTTTTTCAAATCAGGCTCTGTTCAAAAAAAATGGGAGGGTAAGGAGGAAAGATGTTACAAGAAAGCAGTAACATCAACTGGCCTTACAGTAAGGCTTAGGGAAGGGGTGTGAGGATCTTAAGGACATTTTAACATAGGACTCAAAACAGCAATGATATTATCATTATTTTTTGAGACAGTCTTGCTCTGTCACCCAGGATGGAGTGCAGTGGCACGATCTCAGCTCACTGCAACCTCCGGCCTCCACAAACTCTCAGGAAATTGGTCCTCCAGAATCTACAGCAAGCTTGTCCTCAACCTGCAGCCCACAGGCCGATGTGGCTCGGGATGGCTTTGAATGTGGCCCAATACAAATACCTAAATTCTTAAAACATTAGGAGTTTTTTTTTTTTTGAGATGGGGTCTCCCTCTGTCATCCAGGCTGGAGTGCAGTGGTGCCATCTCAGCTCACTGCAACCTCCGCCTCCCGGGTTCAAGTGATTCTTCTGCCTCAGCTTCCCAAGTAGCTGAGACTACAGGCATGTGCCACCATGCCTGACTAATTTTTCTATTTTTAGTAGAGATGGGGTTTCACCATATTGGCCAGGCTGGTCTCGAACTCCTGACCTCGTGATCCGCCTGCCTCGGCTTCCCAAAGTGCTGGGATTACAGGTGTGAGCCACCGTGTCCGACATGTAATTTTTTTTTTTTTTTTAAAAGCTTATTAGCTATCGTTAGTGTATTTTGTGTGTGGCCCAAGATAATTATTCCTCTTCCAATGTGGTTCAGGGAAGCCAAAGGATTGGACAACCCTGATCTACATCATCTTTTAAAAGCTGTATTTGGCTGAAAAGGGGGGAAAATTACTGGTTGTCTAATTTGCTACAAAGAGTAAATTAAGGCCAGGTGCAGTGGCTCATGTCTGTAATCCCAGCACTTTGGGAGGCTGAGGTGGGTGGATCGCCTTGAGGTCAGGAGTTCGAGACCAGCCTGGCCAACACGGTGAAACCCCATCTTTACTAAAAATACAAAAACTAGCCGGGCATGGTGGCACATGTCTGTAATCCCGGCTACTTGGGTGGCTGAGGCCGGAGAATCACTTGAACCTGGGGGACAGAGGTTGCAGTAAGCCAAGATCGTGCCACTGCACCCCAACCTGCGTTGACAGTCTCAAAAAAAAAAAAAAAGTAAATTAAAACATTGTCTTTGTCTGGGCACAGAGGCTAACTTCTGTAATCCCAGCACTTTGGGAAGCCAAGGCAGAAGGACTGCCTGAGGCCAGGAGTCCAAGACCAGCCTGGGCAACACTAGCAAGACCCTGTCTCTACAAAATATAAGAAAAGCTGGGCATGGTGGTGTGTGCCTGTAATCCCAGCTACTCAAGAGGATCACTTGAGCCCAGGAGTTTGAGGCTCCAGTGAGCTATGACTGCACCACTGCACTCCAGCCTGGGTGAAAGTGAGACCCCCATCTCTAAAATAAAAATTTAAAAACCCCAAAAACAGGCCGGGTGCAGTGGCACATGCCTGTAATCCCAGCACTTTGGGAGGCCAAAGCAGGTGGGTCACCTGAGGTCAGGAGTCTGAGACCAGCCTGACTAACATGGTGAAACCCCATCTCTACTAAATACAAAAAAAAATTAGCTGGGCGTGGTGGTGCATTGCCTGTAATCCCAGCTACTCAGGAGGCTGAGGCAGGAGAATCGCTTGAACCCAGGAGGTGGAGGTTGCAGTGAGTCAAGATCGCGCCATTGCACTCCAGCCTGGGCAACAAGAGAAAAGTTCCGTTCAAAAAACAAACAAAAACCCAAAACCAAAAAAAACACAAGGTGGACCAAGTTAAGATGTGCTCTGATAAACAGGCTGAATCAGAGAACAGCTTTGGGGAAGTAAGTGAAATGTCCTTCATCTTTCCCTAAGAATGCTCTACAGGTGCTTTGCAGAAAAGATGGGGGAAGGAGAGGGAATGAGAGTTGGGGGCAGGCTGCTGCATGAAGTCAGGGGAAAGCAACCGCACGTAGTGTACACTCGATACTTTCACAGGCCCCATGCGCTGCTGCCCTCTGTCGGCTTTGGTGCATAGTCACCCAAACATATCTGCCCTGGAGCATCTCAAGGGACATGTAACCTCTAGAAGCATTCTGGAAAAGGGGTTTAGCAGAATGTGGGATAGAGCCTCCAGGCAGTCTCCTCAAAACCCTGTCTATCCCTACATTGCTATGTACACGTGTCAGTAATTTTGAAGTTACAGTACCTGGAGTGTAAATAGTCTATGATATGTGTCAAATAGGGTAAATACAATTTACTGGACTGTCTGAGACTTACAGCCACCACACAGAAATACTAAGTTCCCATTCACTGAGCAGTGGTCGCTGACTGAATGGACAAGATGGGGCCACTCTGCACAGCAGCAGGGATGCAGTGCTGCCCTGCCGTGCCTGCCACCTCTGGGTCAGTGTCCGTGCCATCCTTGGGAATCAGGTAAACACATATAAGCCATTTGGCTCCAGCTTGCTATCCTGCTTCTGGAAGAAATTTCCTCTGCTTCAGGAAGAAATGGTAATTCTGCACATTAAATGAAATAAAAGTAACTAACCAACAAAAGCAGACAATTGAGGCTCTCCAGAACAGACGACAGCAGAGCGCAGAGCCAGCTGTGCCTCACTCTCACCCAAGAGTCAACGATAGTGTGAGCTCCAGGCCTCAAGGGAACTATGTTACCCACTTTACAATTCTTACAGCAATCCCATGAGGGAACGTTGACAGTTTCTCCCAATATTCCACACTGCAACAAGGTAGTGCAGTGCAGGCAGGGAGTGCGTGGGCATCCCTGTGAGACCCCAGCCCATCTTTGCTCTCTGAGCACCAACTGCAGGAACAGCCATCAATCTCTGCATTCCACTCAGTCAACTTATGGGTAACAGGGGCTAACATGTACACTTCAGAGAATCGTTCCGAGATAAGACAACGAGCATCGTAAAGCATGGATTCACTTCAATGACTAGATGATACGTGGAATAATCACATTAATTGATTACATGTAAATTTTTAGTTAAAAATGCACCTCCAACCATTCTCTCACAAGTAAATTAATTATTCTGGGATGATATTTGACTTTACTAATTTGCCTAGCAAAACACCACATTTTAACACATGGCTTGATCATTCTTATAGTATTTGATTTGAGAACATTTATAAAGATTTTAAGCATTACAGTATACACATTATGAGAAGATTCTTCCAAATCTTTTAACTTCAATGCAATTATTAGCATGCCCTTAGGGAGGTGGGGTGTGATCAGTTTTTTAACAATTTTTAAAGCTTAAGGATTCATTAGGAAATTTGAGGCTTGTTATAATTGGACAGTAACATCAAAAAATCATCTACAGGGAGTTTTTTTGTTTTTGTTTTTTTTTCCTGAGACGAAGTCTCACTCTGTTACCAGGCTGGAGTGCAGGGGTGCGATCTCGGCTCACTGCAACCTCCGCCTCCTGGGTTCACGCCATTCTCCTGCCTCAGCCTCCTGAGTAGCTGGGACTACAGGTGCCTACCACCATGCCCAGCTATTTTTTTTGTATTTTTAGTAGAGACAGGGTTGCACCATGCTGGCCAGGCTGGTCTCGATCTCCTGACCTCATGATCCGTCTGCCTCGGCCTCCCAAAGTGCTGGGATTACAGGTGTGAGCCACTGCGCCCCGCCCAGGGAGTAGTTTTAAAGTTAATTTTAAATTGCTGGTAAATGAGAAACACATTCTACTCTGGCTGAAGAGCTTACAGCTCCCTACTTGCAAGTACCCCCAACCACAGCACCTGTGCCTTCGGAGTTCCCCTCACCCACACACTCAGCTCCTCCCCTACAGGTGCTGCTCCAGAACTGCCTCTTGGAAGGCCCCTCAACGTTAAACATCTCACTCTTCTCTAAACACTACACGATCATTGGCAAACTCATTATTTTATCACATCTATTTTTTCCCCCCTGGGATTCAATCACAAATTGAACAAGCATCTACTGAGCACTAGCTGTGTACACCAAATAAACAATTCCATCCCAAGCTGTAAAGACCTCCAGGGTCAAGTGGGAGAGATGAACATGAAATCTGCTAATAAAAATACAACATAAGAACTATTAGAATTGATTTATAAGGTACTGTGGGACCCCAAAACATCTCTCAATTAGACGATTAGTTAGATTAGGAGTCAAAGTTAGGAGTCAAAGTACCTAGTCTCATCTCATTCACGCCAAATACACTGAAAACACAATCTGCTAGGCAAGAGAAACCTGGCCCTGTGGAGAGGTCACAGCCTGTACACAGACCTGAGTTCACTCGGTCTCAGCTGATGACACTTGGCATCAGAGGGCCATGGCAAGGATTCAATGGCAACAGTAAATTGTGTAAAAAAATAAAAGCTTGAAATAGAGTAAGGAAACAACTGATGTCAGCTTTCCTCCACTGTTCCAACATTATGACAAAATTAGTTCTTTATGTAAGCAATAAAAATTATTAGAAATCAGGTTTCATTTCCTTAGAAGAAAATTAAGTTGCTTCCCTAGAGGAAAAGGCAATTGTCATTTCACATCGGACAACTCATCACCTTCCAAAAACCGGGTAAGATTATTTCATTTTTAATTTTAGATCCAGCCTAAGCTTCCATTTTAATCCCCTTGGCATTGACCAACATTGAATTAACGTATTATCGTAAGCACAATATTTGGAAGTTAAAACTGCTAATATATTAGAGGTTAATAGCATACAAACTTTGAAGACTAAGTACCAAATATTAACATAAGACAAAACGTGCCAGTGAGTTCCAAATGCTATCCAAATTGCTGTTACAATATAATTCTCCTTTACTAATGGCAGTGTCATTGAAGCACACTTATCCTTTTACAAAGAAACTTGGATTGCAATGGCACTTATTTTAATATGTTTAATTTGGCTTACAATTTGTGATTTCATATAAATATTTATACAAAAACGCAAAATGTAAATGGCTGCCATAGAGATTTTTAGAACAACAGCTTGCAAACTAAATTTTAGGGGCAGAAACGGGAGGTGGGGAACTGGTTACTTTCTTGCCCTTTAAAAATAATTATTTTTTAAAGGCTTCTGTTGTAGTAACTGTCAATTTTAGAAATATTACTTGATAACACGTCTCCCAAATCTGACTTGCTACACTTCTTTTTGGAGACTGGGTCTGGCTCTATTGCCAAGGCCAGAGCAGTAGCACAATCAGGGTTCGACTGCAGCCTTGACCTCCCAGGCTCAAGCCATCCTCCCGCCTCAGCCTTTCGCAGAGTGGGGACAACAGGGGCACACTAACATACCCAGATAAGCTCACTTTTTTTTGTTGAGGCAGGGTCTCAGTATGTTGCCCAGGCTGGTCTCTAACTCCTGAGCGCGAGCAATCCTCTCACCTCAGCCTCCCAAAGTGCTGGAATTATAGGTGTGAGCCGCCACGCCCAGCCTCACATTTCAGTTTTTAAGTCATTATGGAACAAGATGATGGACGCTAATTTTTAAAGAACCACCATTTTCTAAAACAATTTCCTAGCCTCCACCTGCCAAATAATACACAGAATTATATATACCATTTTCTGGAGAAAGTTTGTCATAAGCATCTTCATAAATGTAATTTCTTCTTATTGTGACATTAATTCCATCCAGAAATGGACCATCTCCTTGAACTTCTTGCTTATCTGCATAAATCAGCCTCTGAAAGATCTGACAAACAAGGAAAGCTGTAAGGTTATTAGAAACAAAAGACCTGTTACAAGCTACCGAAGAATAAACTGCTAAATCTTATCTTTTGTATGTTCATAAATTCTGAAATAAATGCTAATAGTCAAGGTATCAAATCTTGATTTTTATCAATAAATGTATAGATACTACATAATGTATATCATATTTAAATATTTCTAATGTTGCTCCTTTGCCCAGTTTAAAATAAATTAAAAAATCCAGCCAGGCACAGTGGCTCATGCCTGTAATCCCAGCTACTTGGGAGGCTGAGGCACAAGAATCTCGTGAACCTGGGAGGCAGAGGTTGCAGTGAGCCAAGACTGCGCCACTGCACTCAGGTCTGGGTGACAGAGTGAAACTCTGTCTCAAAAATAAAATAAATTAAAATTTAAATTTAAACCCCTTGCTATAGAATATTTTCATTTATAAATCCTTTATAAAAACTGAGGTAGTGAGGAAAGAATAGCTTTGTAAAAGCTGTATACTAACACTAGTAGAAATATCTCTATGACAAAATTCGAATAATTTTTTGATGTTAAAAATCCAGTAGAGGGAGCTCAGGAATTATGTGGGTCAGTGAGTGAGTGAGTGAGTGAGAGTGAGTGAGAGAGAGAGAGAGAGAGAGTGTGTGTGTGTACGCACGCACGCACAGGGAGGGTTTAGTGAAGGGACATGAACAGCTTCAAAAGAAACTCTTTTGTTCACCATATAAACAGAGTGTACAGGCCTAAAAAATACACTCTTGAAGCCATGACTGGAGAACGGAACCAAGTAATCTTTAGAAATTGGTAAAAATAGTTGACAAATAAAAACAAAACATTTTAAAATTTGGAAACATATATAAACAAAGTTTTGTACATCAAAGACACTAGACAAGGAATTAAGATATTTGTCCATTTCTTTTTTTATAAAAAGTAAAGTGGCCGGGCGTGGTGGAACACGCCTGTAATCTTAGCATTTTGGGAGGCTGGGGCGGGCAGATTACAAGGTCAGGAGATCGAGACCATCCTGGCTAACACGGTGAAACCCCGTCTCTACTAAAAATACAAAAAATTAGCCAGGTATGGTGGCACGTGCCTGTAGTCCTAGCTACTTGGGAGGCTGAGGCAGGAGAATTGCTTGAATCCAGGAGGCGGAGGTTGCAGTGAGCCACGATCGCGCCACTGCACTCCAGCCTGGGCGACAGAGGAGACTCCATCTCAAAAAAAAAAAAAAAAAAAAAAGTAGTGTTTCCAGGCCAGGTGCAGTGGCTGATGCCTGTAATCCCAGCCCTTTAGCAGGTCAAGGTGAGATGGTGGCTTGCACCCAGGAGTTTGAGGCTACAGTGAGCTATGATCACAGCACTGCTTTCTAGCCCAGGTGACAGAGAGAGATCCTGTCTCAGAAAAATAAAAATAAAACAGCGTTTCTGATAAATACCTTAAACATGAACGTACAGAAGCTTATCTTCACGAAAAATCTGCATTTTCAAAAACAGTGCAAAACTTCTTCCTCCCTTTGAGATAGGTTCTGGCTTTGTTGCCCAGGCTGGAGTGTAGTGGCACGATCTTGGCTCACTGCAACTTCTGCCTCCTAGGCTCAAATGATCCTCCTACCTCAGCTTCCCGAGTAGCTGGGACTACAGGTACACGCCACCATGCCCAACTAACTTTTGTATTCTTTGTAGAGACAGGGTTTCGCTATGTTTCCCAGGCTGGTCTTAAACTCATGGGCTTGATCCGCCTGCCTCGGCCTCCCAAAGTGCTGGGATTACAGGCATGAGCCACGGTACCTGGCCAAACAATGCAAAATTTAATAGAGAAAAATGACGTTAGACCCTCATTGTAAGAAATCTATAGTGTTACTGGCTTTCAACCAGTTGTAACTGAGAAAATACTTTCAGTTTGTAAAAAGAGGTATCTGGTTGGGTTTTATAAATCATTCTTAGCTATTTCAACCTAATGAGAAAAGTATGTTATGTAATCAGCCAGGCACTAGGCACCTTTAGAGATTTCTTTGGTGGGTGGGTGTTAATTTCTTAACCCTAATATGATACATAGTGACAATAAAGAAACCAAATCGCATACCTTTACTCGTTCCTCAAATGGAACCACAAAAGGCAACTCTGTCAGGACGGCGAGCTGTCTTTCCTCAGACACAGACAGCGGCGGGGACTCCAAACCCACTACAACACATTTTAAAACCTTAATTAGTTCACTTGTACTTTCCCTTGCATTCCCACTGACAATTCTTAAGGTGAAGGTTCTTGAAATCATCCTGATTAACTCATTTATCTAAATCCAGTTCCATGAACATATCCCCGCCTCAGGTAGACCCGTGGGCCACGCACAGTGTAGGATCAGCACAGCAGCTCCCCAAATACATACCTTGATCGAATATTAAAGATGTCCTAATCAAGAACTACACTTCCACTCCAGCTGTCTAGCATGTCTCAAGTGCACAGCTAGCCCTAGCACTGGCAGTGAGGCCCGAATGCAGCCAGATCCAGCAGTGGGAGGTGCCCTGGCCACCCCCGACCACCTTCGTGCCCTTTTCCTCCTACTATGGCAACAAAGTTCCTCCCAGACCAGGCTTGTGTGCATGAGATGGTGCCTGGGAGAAGGCTGTATACACAGTGGGCCCCAGGCAGTATTTCATGAATAAACACATATCCCATTCCTTTCCAACAGTAAATCATAACTTGGCCTCTTGAAACTCATTTCAAGGAACTGGGGATGGCAGCTTATGCCTGTAATCCCAGGCTGAGGCGAGAGCATCCCTTGAGCTCAGGAGTTTGAGAAACTGAGCAACACAGAGAGACCTTGCCTCTACAAAGACAATTTTTTAAAAAATTAGCTGGGCATGGTGGCACACGCCTATAGTCCCAGCTACTCAGGAGGCTGAGGTGGGAGAATGCCTGAGACTGCGGAGTTCAAGGCTGCAGTGAGCTGTGATTGCACCATTGCACTCTAGCCTGGTGACACAGTGAGACCCTGTCTCAAAAAAAAAAAAAAGAAAAAAGAAAAAAAAGTAAAGTGTTAGGCGAAGGTATCTTAGACATCATTCAAAAGCACAATTTTATTAAAGAAAAAATGGTAAATGGGATTCTATCAAAATTTAAAACTTCTCCTCCTTGAAAGACACTGC
Organism: Hylobates moloch; assembly: GCF_009828535.3. Classification (NCBI taxonomy): domain Eukaryota; kingdom Metazoa; phylum Chordata; class Mammalia; order Primates; family Hylobatidae; genus Hylobates; species Hylobates moloch. Next base: position 237,672,507 of record NW_026652276.1, on the reverse strand, counting down.
TAAGAAAAGAAAAAGACAAGCCACAGATTGGGACAAAATATTTGCAAATCACATATCTGATAAACTATATCCAGAATAGCTTTATAACTCTCAAAATTCAATAACTAAAAAACATGTTCATAGGCAGTGTGCAGTGGCTCATACCTGTAATCGTAGCACTTTGGGAGGCCAAGGTGGGAAGATCCCTTGAGCCCAGGAGTTAAAGGCCAGCCTGGACAACATATGGAGATTCCACCTCTACAAAAAAATTAAAAAATTGGCCAGGTGTGGTGGCACACGCCTGTGGTCACAACTACTTTGGAAGTCACGGCAGGAAGATTGCTGAAGCCCAGGAAGTCAAGGCTGCAGTGAGCCGTGACTGCACCTCTGCACTCCAACCTGAGCACACAGTGAGACCCTGTCTCCAAAAAAAAACAAAAAACAACCAAGAAAACAAAAGAAAAAAATTCATGAAAAAGATGCTGAGTATCATTAGTCGGCTGGTAGACACCAATTAAAACCACAATAAGATACCATTTCCCACCTTTTACAATGGCCAAATTCTTTTTTTTTAGACAGTCTTGTACTGTCACCCAGGCTGGAGTGCAGTGGTGTGATCTCGGCTCACTGCAACCTCCACCTCCTGGCTTCAAGTGATTCTCCTGCCTCAGCCTCCCAAGTAGCTGAGATTACAGGTGCCCACCACTACGCCCAGCTAGTTTTTTGTATTTTTAGTAGAAATGGGGTTTCAGTATGTTGGTCAGGCTGGTCTTGAACTCCTGACCTCGTGATCCGCCCACCTTGGCCTCCTAAAGTGCTGGGGATTACAGGCGTGAGCCACCGCGCCAAGCCCATAAAATTTTTTTTAAAAAATGACAACTATAAGTGCTGGTGAGGACCGGGAACAACAGAGGCTCTCATTCATTGCTGGTCTGAATGCAAAGCCGTGCAGCCACCCTGGAACACAGTTCTGCAGCTTCTCATCAAGTTAAACATAAACTTGCCAAATGTCTCAGGATTCTTACTCCCAGTGAAACTTACTCCATGTCAAACAAAATGTCTGTTCACAGAAAAACCTGTACATAGATGTTTATAGCAGCTGTACTCGTGTTCCCAGAGACTGAAAATGAAAACATAACCAAATGTCTTTCAACCAATGAATGGATTCACAAACTGTGGTGCATCCCCACACTGGGATACTGCTGAGCAACAGACGGAACCATCAACCCACACAGCACCCTCAAATGCACCGTGCTGATCAAAAGGAGCCAGGAGCAGACTACACAGCATGGTTCCCTTTGGAGGCCTTTTGCAAAAGGCAAAGTGACAGGACGAAACAGAAATGGGTGGCTGCTGAAGGGGTGGCTGCTGAAGAGGTGGCCGCAATGGAGCTAGAGGCAATTTTGGGGGTGATGAAAGTTTTCCACATGGTAGCTCCTGGTGGGGGTGACATGGCTGCTTGAGTTTATGAAAAATAACAGATCTGTAGATTAAAGGAGTGAATCTGACAGCGTGTAATTCATACCTCGGTAACCCTGTGTCCTAGAGAACTCACCGTCCAGGGTGGACTGCAGCGGGCCTATCCTCCCCATCCGCCGGAACCTCCACACATGTCTGGATGCTGGCACATAGAGCTGAGTGACCTGTCGGGGGCAATCCTGGTTCAGCACTCCCCTGTGCTCTAGCACACACTTCGACCTGCTCACACTCGAACAGAATCGGTGCCGTGGGCTGGGCCCGCTCTCTGACCTCAAACCTTCATGTCCCATTTTGCTTTACCTTTTCAGGTCCTCTCTCATGCTGGCTATCCTTTCATACTTTTACAGTTAACTGTGTTTTCTAATACGCCCCAAAGAAATCTCTAATTGTTTTATTTGATGATGCATAATATCTAAACATAGTAAAATAATATAATTGCTTTATGAAACAAAATAGATCACTTTAAAAATTAAGTTATTATTATCAAAGATTCACTTTCTAGTTTTTTTTCAATTTGGTTGAGGCAGTATTCAAATAAAATAGACATAGTATATTTTCTCTTATTTTTCATCTGTCAGTTCCTCTCATCCCTTATTTTTGGTCCTTGCAATTTTTTATTTTTTGATACAGGGTCTCACTCTGTCACCCAGGCTGGAATGCAGTGGTGCGACCTCAGCCCACTGCGACCTCCACCTTCTGGTTTCAAGCGATCCTCCCACCTCAGCCTCCTGAGTAGCTGGGACTACAGGTGTATACCATCACGCCTGGTTAATTTTTGTACTTTTTGTAGAGATGGGGTTTTGCTATCTTGCCCAGACTGGTCTTGAACTCCTGAGCTTAAGCAATCCACCCGCCTCAGCATCCCAAAGTGCCCAGCCGGCCCTTGCAATTTTTTTTTTAGATGGAGTCTCATTCACTCTGTTGCCCAGGATGAAGTGCAGTGGCCTGATCTTGGCTCACTGAAACCTCTGCCTCCCAGGTTCAAGCGATTCTCCTGCCTCAGCCTCCTAAGTAGCTGGGATTACAGGCACATGCCACTACGCCTGGCTAACTTTTGTATTTTTAGTAGAGATGGGGTTTCACCATGTTGGCCAGGGTGGTCTCGAACTGACCTCAGGTGATCTGCATATACCTCGGTCTCCCAAAGTGCTGGGATTATAGGTGTGAGCCACCGTGCCCAGCCACCCTTGCAATTTTTAATGAAGAAACTTTTATCCTGTAAAATTTCCCATAATCTAGATTTTGCTAATTGCACGCTCATGGTGTTGTTAAAGATGTACTTCTAACCCCTCTGTTTCCTGTAATTTTGTAGTTGGATGTAGAGGTTCCACCACATTTAGATTTAACTTTCTGGCGAGAACGTTTCCTAGGTGGTGTGGGATGCTCGATCATTGAGAGGCCCCCATCTCTGCTTTTCACTGCAGAGGTGAAACCTACTTCGAGTGTGGGTGTGTGCACCGTACTACCAGTTGGTGATGAGATAAGGGACTTGTGCCAAAATATAAATCAATTAAATCACTAAACACACTGCTGGGCTCAGCTGACATTTTCCCATCGCACAACCTTCTGGAGTAAGGAAGAGGTGCAGTTATTTGCATTTGCATTCTGGGACCAGACCCTCCTCTCCTGGGAGGCCAACACACCATCTCAGACCAGCAGACCCTAGACATGCGCTGCACCTGGAGTGGCACCGCCCTGGTCATCTCCTTCACCAGAGCCTGCAACAGGCTGATTCTAGTTTGCAAAAATCCTTTTCATGTAGTATTGGCTGGAATACTTCAATGCAAAAGATCACACACTATCTGTTTTGCCTGAGGTACAGTTTATAAATGAAAGGTGGGTTAAATGCTTGAGTACTTCCTTTTTTCAAAACAGTATTCGAAACAATGAGATGTTTCCTTTGCATCCTACAAATATGACGACGAAGGGTTTTGTTAGCACCCTCGCGAACTCAGAGTTAGCTGCTTTCATGAATGCTTCAAGTTTCTGCCTATGACCAGCTAGAGACAGGCTCCTAACCCTGTCTCCCAGCCCCAGCCACCCGCAATGGCTTCCTCGCTCTCCAGCATGACAGAACACTCCACACCCATCTTGCAGGGTCTTCCCCAGACCTGGAACCAAGCACCATGCCAGGACTGCTTCTTTTGCTGTGAAGCGACCCCAGCCTGGGCCCCGGAGCTGTTCACTGCTGGGGGAATCTGCCACCATTGCTATACCTTGTCAGTGGGCAGAGTTAGAAGCAACAGGCTTAACTCACAAATATCTCATGAGGACATAGTCATGCTTGTAAAAGTGTTCTGAAACATTCCTGTTTTCTGTCCTCGAATATTTCTGTGACATGGTTTCTGTATTTTTTTTATTTTGAGACGGAATCTTGCTCTCTCGCCCAGGCTGGAGTGCAGTGGTGTGATCTCGGCTTACTGCAACCTCCGCATCCCAGGTTCAAGCAATTCTCCTGCCTCAGCCTCAGTCCCAAGTAGCTGGGACTATAAGCGCACACCACCATGCCCGGCTAATTTTTTGTATTTTAGTAGAGACTGGGTTTGACCGTGTTGCCCAGGCTGGTCACAAACTCCTGAGCTCAGGCAATCCACCCACCTTGGCCTCCCAAAGTGCTGGGATTACAGGCATGAGCCACTGTGCCCGGCCGACATGGTTTCTTTTATACCCTCCATCACTCCATCTCCTACTCCCAATATTCTGAAATGAATCCAGTTATGACTTTTTCTCAAGAACAAAACTGAAAATACCCTATGTGCCTCTGTTAACATCACTTACATTTTTTGGTTTTTTTGGAGACAGAATCTCGCTCTGTCACCCAGGGTGGAGTGCAGTGGCTCGATCTTGGCTCACTGCAACCTCCACCTCCAGGGCTCAAGGGATTCTCATACCTTAGCCTCCTGAGTAGCTGGGACTACAGGGGGACACTTACCATGCCCGGCTAATATTTGTATTTTCTTTCATTTTTCTTTCTTTTTTTGAGACGGAGTTTCGCTCTTATCACCCAGACTGGAGTGCAATGGCACAGTCTCAGCTCACTGCAACCTCTGCCTCCCAGGTTCAAGTGATTCTCCTGCCTTAGCCTCCCGAGTAGCTGGGATTACAGGCATCTGCCACCACGCCCGGCTAATTTTTGTATTTTCAGTAGAGATACAGAGTTTCGCCATGTTGGCCAGGCTGGTCTCGAACTCCTGGCTTCAACTAATCTGCCCGTCAGCCTCCCGAAGTGCTGGGATTAGAGGCATGAGCCACCACGCCTGGCCACTTAAATTTTTTACTAACGTATCATACTACTGAATCTGCTTTAGATGTAGATGTTAATAATATTCAAATTTGTCTCTGTTCTTTTAGAAAATCAAGGATAAAGGACTGGTGTGGTGGCTCACGTCTGTAATCCCAGCACTTTGGGAGGCCAAGGTGGGAAGATCACTTCAGGCTGGGAGTTTGAGACCACCACAGGCAAACATAGCAAGATTCCATCTCAAAAAAACCCCACAAAAATTAGGTATAAGATCTCTTTTAAATACTAGACATATACTAATACTAATAAAAGCAAAATATTTTTCAACCTCACAAAGAATCATTAGGCTTTAATATAATCTCAGGTTAAAAAGGAAAATTGAGGATTAATAACTCAGAATATCATTTTAAGTCAATGATACTGCTATATGTTCCATTAAGAAGTTGGCGTAAGAGTTAGTAATAAGGTTTATCATTACTATTTAGTCATATGAGTCATAAAATAAATAATTTTAAAGTGCTTAATTCTTCTCTCCAGAAAGACACAAGCTAAATGTATTTTTTAATGATAAATATTAAAAAGATATTTCAATAACACCTTATCTGCTTTAATATCTTCTTGTTCTGACAGCCAGTGGTTTGGAGGACAAAAATTTCTCCTCGTGTCTCTGGACTTCAACATTTTCACTAGATTGGTGATAACCTGAAAAGAAAGAACAAATCCGTGTCACACACGTGAGCTCAGCAGCACAGTGCACAGTGAGCAATACATTCACTCAAGGAGGAGCACACAGCAGTGGTGCAGGAAGCCAGGGCGAGCCGGACACCAAACCCGCTCACAGAAAAGGGCTTCTTTTTGCCATCACAATAATGTATACAAAGCAGTTATCTGCCAACAAATACGTGCAGAACAACAAACACATGTACATGATAATTTTTTAAGTTACAACGGAGGTGGTGATTAAGCTTTGAAACACAAATTTGGTGGGAGCTACATAAGAACTCATGAACACAAAGATGGAAAGAACAGACACTGGGATCTACTTGAAGGGAGAGGTTGGGAGGAGGGAGAGGGCAGAAAAGATGACTACTGGGGACCGAGCTTAATACCTGAGTGATCTAATGATGTGTACAACAAACTCCGATGACACGTTTATCTACGTAACAAAACTTCACAAGTACCCCCAAACCTAAAATATTAAAAAAAAAAAAAAAAACCCACGAATTTGGAAATGCCTTAGCTCATCTGAGTTCTAATGAAAGATACCTCTAAGTGGTGCAATTTTGTAAAACTTTTTCCTGAAATAGCATTTCTGAGTTTTCTGAGAAACAATGTAGTAACGGCACTAGGGGAAAAAAGCAGCATCCCAGATATCACTGTCACATCTCCCAAAGAGAAAACAATTGCAGCACTTGCCACACATAAGCAAATGATCACAGGTCTGTGATCATAACTCCAGAAAAATCGAGTCTGATCTCCTTGATAACCTTTCCAAACAGTTTGGCCTGGACACACTTCACTATATCATCACAGCTTTGTATTTTATTACGGTTTTAAAAAATTACAATATTCTTTCAGAACAGTTCCTCTCTGGTTGCTGTGCAGTGAGTTCCTCACAAATAGAATCCAACTAGCCACCTTGGAACCTAGCAGGTACTAAATGACTGACTTGAGATCAATAATTGTAAATTTTATAATACATGATTAAAGAGATCTAATAGCATTACTTTAAAAAGACCTGAAGTTCTCTACTGAATAGAAATGCATTTTGTAATAAACAAAGATAAACCAAAATTGTAAATCCAACATTTTAAATGTCTACAACCAGGATTGGATCATATAACTACTACAGAGCTCAAGACGGCATTTTCTGAAAAGTTGGCCAGGCCTGTACGGATGCTGCCTCTAATTAAAGACAACAGAAATAGTCACAGAAAAAACAAAATCAGGACAATCTGATTTATAATATACCCACCAGATAGATTAGAAATAACATTTCTAATATATATCTATTATATATACTAATTTATACAATTTATATTATATATTATACAATTTATAATTATAATTATAAATCACATACTGTGTATCTAGTATATATAATATATAAATTTATAATATATCTAATCTATACTGGATATATTAGATATAAAGATCACACAATCAATTGTTGAGATTTCCCTTTAAAATTCCATAATTTAGCATTTACATACAATGAAATACAAATGCTTATTTTATGAAATGCAAATCCAAGGCATGCAGGGATACCAGAAATTCTGTGTGCCCAACGAAAAAGGGGAAGGGTACTTGGGTTGATATCTAAGGCCACTACAATGTGGACACCCCTTGAATGACCTACCCATGGACAGAGAGAAAGTGTTATTTGAGCAATTTGGTCATGCAGATAAAATTGCATAGCAAAAACCCACTCAAGATCAAAGATGCACCTTTATAAGTGGTGGATATTTCATACCAATTTAGAAGTGGCGATTATCTTGTGGCATTTTAAAACCTATCACAATGCTATGGAAACACCATCCTTCTTAAATGAGTGGAAATGTTAAGTAATCAGGGTAAACTGGAGTCAGTTATTCCGTGACCCTTGACTCTATGGTGTTGCTCAGGGGCTCAGCTGCACACACAACATCTTACAATTAATGGTTTCTTATGCAGCCTAGGCAGCCTGGGGAGAGCCTCGTTATTGGTTCTGTCTGGTTAACTGTTTGGCTGAAACAAAGTACTGTCGTTGACCTAATACACTAATTCTTGAAAGTCGTTCATTTTACTCTTCAAAAGCAAAGACGAAAGCTCAATGAGCTATGCTAATTACATGTGCTATCCTTGTATGGGATAAATTCAGGTAGTCCACAAAGAGCACACACCCATCCAACAGTAACAGAAGTATAATCTTTTTGTATGAAGATGATTGTGTCTGGTCTTTCCATTTTTATGACCAATTAAATTGACACTTTAAATAAATCCAGATTTAATAGTTACCATGCTGAAATTGGCCATTTCATAATCACCCCAACCGTGAACAAAGGTCATGCTTTCTGACATATTTACATATTTAATTGCACCATCCCACGGAATCCTGGGGTCTCATGAATTTATCACCCCCAAGGAAACTTAGCTTTATTGAGGGGGTAACTTGCTCCAGGTCAGGCAACGGAAAGATCAGGTCTGCCTAACTCCTAGATATCTATTTCTATTCAATCTCTGTTCATGAGAACATATATTTTCTACAGATTACAAACATTATCAAATTATATGAGACAATTAAATTCTCATTTACATTCTTCTACTAAATTATAAAATTAAATGTTAAAAAAATTTCAATATAGTGTATCCTCTTTCATATTTCCTATCCTAAATATGAAAAAAGAAGTAATCACATGTTACCAATATAACATGCCAGTACCATGGATCCTTGGTGAATCAAAAAAAGGGGGTGGAGGGAGATGGGGAGATGGGGAGAAAGGAGGAGGAAAGGAGAAGGTAAAAAGGTGAGTCCAGCCAAGGGAGTTAAGGACGGGATATCAAGATAGAAGGCACTGTGGTAATGCATAGTTTAATAAACATCAAATAATATATTCATTCATATCAAATAATATATTTTTAGTATAAGTATGTCCAAAACATTGCTTTCTTTAAAGTATGTCCACAATATTGCATGGGACATAATTACATTTTTTAAAGTGATTGTGATTTATCCGTAATTCAATTTTAACTAGGTGACCCGTCTATTTGCTAAATATGGCATGACTAGTCCTGGACCAATTCCCGAAATACTTACTTAGAATATCAAATACCAAACCTTAAAATTCAACTAAGAACATTTTTCCCTCCTTCATATCAACTATTTTTCTCCTAAGTTTTAATGAAAAATATAAACATGAAAATTTGACTGGATCCATTTTGTGATCTGGAAACACCTTAACACGTTCCTTTTTTTCCACATTCACTTTCAGAATCACAAACTCAACTGCTCTACAAGTATCTAGCACCAAAAAGGGAAAGTTTGTAGAGGCAACCATGCCACATCACATAAAGTGACTAAATCTGCTCAGAGTTATCTGCAGGGTTAGTCCTGTGGCTCTTAACCTTTGCTGCATTTTAGAATCACCTGGAGTACTGAGAAAAGCCCACCACAGGCATGCCGCCTTCACTGACTCGAATTCAGTTAGTCTGAGGTGGAGCCAGTCGAGTTTTCAACTGCTCCCCCAGATGACTCTGATAGGTAGTTACGACTTGAGAACCAGTGTGGTAAGTTATATGAAATAAGATAGCAAACACTGGAACAACTAGCTGTATCCAGCTGAATATACACAACTTTAGTGGATTTTAAGTTCTGAAATACAACAGCATTATGTCCATCTGATGTGTTAACTCTTGTCCCTCCTCTCATGTTCTTCCACGCTAGATCAAAATATTACATTAAATAAATGCAGAAACTAATACATTATTCAAGTACTAATAAATTTATTCAGAAATGCACACACTGCCAGGTGTGGTGGCTCACACCTGTAATCCTAGCATTTTGGGAGGCCGAGGCAGGCAGATCACTCGAGGCTAGGAGTTCAAGACCAGCCTGGTTAACATGGCAAAACCCCATCTCTACGAAAAATACAAAAATTAGCCGGGTGTGGTGGCACATGCCTGTAGTCCCAGCTACTCAGGAGGCCGAGGTGAAAGAATCACTTGAGCCTGGGGGGTGGAGGTCGCAGTGAGATCAGCCACTGTACTCCAGCCTGGGCAACAGAACGAAACCCTGTCTCAAAAAACAAACAAACAAAAAAAAACACCCACAAAAGTACACAACTGTTACACATGTCTATTATGTGCCATTTGAATGAAAAATAGGTGATGCCGTAAGCAGGTTTCCCTTAACCCCAATATTAAAAAGATCAAGTAGATAACTGTTTAGAAACATACCAACTCCTTATAAAAATCACACTTGACAACTGTTCAAGGTAAACATTATGAATTAACAGGCACTGTTTTCACAAGATCGCTATGTCTGAGAGTTCATGGCAATGATGATCATAAGAACATCCTGCTTAACTGGCCTTGGGGAAATATTCTTCAGCACTAGCTACATTATCACAAATGTGTATATAAATTAGATGACAAGACGACTGATCCTAAATTCTGACACTTCTGTGGGGAGATGACGGGTATTTAGACATAGTATTGCAACCAAAAAATTAAGTACATATAGTCCAAGTTTTGAAGGGCAACTGAAAGACTAAATTGCATCATAACATAAAAGTATCTTTTTTATCTTAAATGTGATATGTAAAATCTGGTAACTAAAACCAAACAACTCAGTTAATTATTTTTCTTTTTTTTTCTTTCTAGAGTAGATCTAGTCCTGAAACCAGATGAGTTAGTTCTTTAAAAAGCAAAATACAAAGCATACTTAGCATACAATTCCCAGGTTCTGAAGTGCAGTAAATGTGTAATGCGGGAAATACATCAAATGAGAATGGATTTTTACAATTTGACTTCATAAAAAGAATATATAAAAGTAACATGTCGGCCGGGTGCGGTGGCTCACGCTTGTAATCCCAGCACTTTGGGAGGCCGAGGCGGGCAGATCACGAGGTCAGGAGATCGAGACCACGATAAAACTCCGTCTCTACTAAAAATACAAAAAATTATTTTTTGCCCACGTGGTGGCGGGCGCCTGTAGTCCCAGCCTCGGAGAGGCTGAGGCAGGAGAGTGGCGTGAAGCCAGGAGGCAGAGCTTGCAGTGAGCCGAGATTGCGCCACTGCACTCCAGCCTGGGCGACAGAGCGAGACTCCGTCTCAAAAAAAAAAAGTAACATGTCAGAAAAAGCTCTAAGAACATGACCTCGTTGGAAAACAACCGTTTTCCTCAAGTGAGTCAAGTGTCAGACGACGCGGCAGCTGGTGCTTCTCTCCTGTGCGCTTCCACAGGACCGGTCTCTGCAGTTTGCTGTTTCCCACTGTCATTAGCTGAATGCATGTCTCCTTCACTACGTGGTGATACTGCAGGAACAGGAACCCAGTGTGAATTCATTTATGATCCCTTAGCATAGAGCTGTGTCACTATGGGTGGGATGAATACTGTGAGTGTTCAAATAACTGAGAATAAAACACTCTAACCTATGACAGTCATGAAGTATCTGGTATGCACTGCTGCTGTCAAGGGTTAACCAAATTTTATATAGCCCTTAGTTACCACTTGTTAACCCATTTATGCCTAGTGTTCCATTATTGGAACGCTAAGCTTGTGGGATTTATATTCTACTGCTCAAGGTCACTGACAAGGCCTGATTTTTCACACAAAAAATTTGCAACCTCTGGCATAAACGGGTTAAAAATTGGTGTATTTTGAAAAACAGTATTCTTCAACATATATTTAAAACACTACAAAATTACTTCATATAGTATCCACTTTAGTAGTCAAAAAACAAAAACAAAATCAATCAAAATCTTCAATAACAGAAAAGGAAATGGCACAGCACTACAAGCTTTGGGTCTCTTGGTTGTAACAGGGACAGTTAAATGGCCGCATGTTAGGATTATACTAACAGGGCACTGCTGTTGCTTTATTACTTTTTAAAAATAGCTTTTAGGAACTGAAAAAATACAACTTAACCACTAAGGAAGTAAAAAAATCACTCATAGTATGGCTCTCTCTCTCTCTCTCTCCAGACATATGGATAATAAGGGCATGAGAACCTTCCTCCTCATTCCCTGTCACTTCCTCCTGTTTCCCTGTCACAGAAGGTAACTCCTGTTAAGTTTGGTAGATGCACACAGACATCTCAAAACAGGATTTCCTATCTCATCAAGCTAAAGTAATTATAGCTATAAATTACACTTCAAGAGGAGTTTATAAATTTGATAAATGCATAAACTGTTTTAGCAGTGTCAAGGCAGGGCTTAGAAAGTGACCTCAATTCTTATAGTGACAAAGAAAGATGACTCTATCCACTTAAAATTCTATGTTCTGTGACCAGCCAACAGAGCCTCTCACACAAATGACTTTGGGAGGACCACGATACGACTGAAAAATGAAAATGGTCGGTGTTGAAGGAGTCAGGTCTCATCATCTGCAATTCTGTCAAAATCAACGGAAGGCAGGAGATCATGGGCAAAACGCTTTTGCGTTCTTTGGTTGATTCTACCTCGAATTCTTCAACTCAAATTTGGCACAACAATAATATGAAAAATGCTGATAAAATTTGTATTCTTTTCAGAAGGGGAATGCAGAATAGCAGCTGGTTCTACCATCATATACATGACCTCATCTGTGAAACAAATTATAGTATCTTTCTCACAGAACTCTTGTATTAAATGAATATATGCAAAACTCTTAGAATACTGCCTAAAACACAGTTAACTACAGAGGTGTAAGTTCATATATCTTCATAATAAGGATAGTATTTTCTTAAAAGAAAAGCTAATAGCAGCTGATTACTCAAAAATTATGCAGTGATTTTTATTTTGGGGGCTCAGCTCAATAGCAGGTAGCATAAAATGGCTTGGGGGACAGGTGATCAAAGAATAGAAGTCCTTTAAAAAAAATGGTCTTTAAACAATTCTAAACTCAAAAGGTCTTACAACAACTTGATTTCAAACGTAAAACAATCACCACCAACAACCAAAAAAAGGTAAATTTTCACCCTCTTTTTTTTTTGGATAGCGTCTCACCCTATCGCCCAGGCTGGAGTGCAGTGGCACTATCTGGGCTGACTGCAACCTCTGCCTCCCGGGTTCTAGCAATTCTCCTGCCCCAGCCTCCCTAGTAGCTGGGATTACAGCCGTGCATCACTACGCCCAGCTAATTTTTTGTATCTTTAGTAGAGATGGGGTTTCACCATGTTGGCCAGGGTGGTCTCAAACTCCTGACCTCGTGATCCACCTGCCTTGGCCTCCCAAAGTGCTGGGATTATAGGCGTGAGTCACCACACCCGGCCTCATCCTAATTCTTAAAACCTTCAATGATTAATAAAGTAGCAGAGAGTCATTTTGAGGCATAAAAAAATTCTGTACAAACTTTTCATTTAACGCTTAACCAAAACAAAATAAGGCCAGGGTGGAAAATATCTTATATGGCATTATTAAGTTCAGAGATTTCTACATACTAAAGATAAGCCTGTCATGGAAATTATGAAACTCTCAACAGGTGCCATAAAACAGTGAAATTATCTGATATCATACACAACACCTGATATTGCACATCATGGAAAGCTTTATTAACAAAGACCACAGGGTTTAACCAAATATTGAAAGGAAAATAAATACGCTACCGTTAACACCCACATCCAGGAAAAGCTTATGTATGAATTATAAGTTTTAAATAGGTGAGATTGCTTATTTTTTGACATACAAAAATTGCAAAATTGTCAATCTTTAAGAAGGGATATAGTAAAGGCTTACCATGTGAACTTTCTAGTTTACTTAGGAATACAGAAATAGGTAATTAAAATAAATTGTGCAATCATATATTACATCAATCTGCCCAAATTATAAATTCAACGATGCATTAGGACTGTATTCGGTGCAATCAAAACATTATCAGTTACTGCTGCTGCTGCTAATGCTCATGCTCCTAAGAGAAATGTGTTGTAAAACCAGGCAGAACGGGCTGGAGAGAGAGACTCTCGTGGACTTGGAGGATGAATAAGCATTCCTTAATTAGCCCATCAGGTTAAGTGCAAGCATTAATGGGCCCTTCCTAAAGTCTAGCTTGACATCTTTCTCCAAACATGGCCAAGAAGAAAGTTCCATTAGCAATATTAATACAAGCTTAGTTGATCATTTTCATTCAATTAACTTCTTTCAATTAAATAGATAGCTTGACAAAAGCAGTGATAAAAGACCCAAAGGGACAGCTGATGACTCGAACTGAACATTAGTGTGCGAGAGGTCGCTGGTATTAAACGGACTGTAAATCCAGCATTCAATTTGGAAAATGCATTTCTTCTGCTCTCACTCCTTTAATGAGCAATTTTAGCTGACTAGATGTGTTTGCCGCAGAAATTTCATGGGAAGTCAAGCACCTTTTTCCTTTTCTTTTTTTCCATCCCAACAGTTACATTCTCACTGGTGGTGGTTTCCTGCCAACATTCCAGCCACAGTAACTCAAAACTTCACTTTCTGGTTAAGAATGAAGATATGTTAAAATAATTTATATACAACTAGCATTAAAAATTAATGACCTATTTTACTTTGTTAATCAATTTTTGAAAGGTTTGAAAAAATAATAAAATCTAAGAAATATTTAGTGAAAAATAAAAACTTTTTAAAAACTGTATTTATATTTCATCGTGTCACAGTTAAGTAGTTAGGGCCACATAGAAAAGATGCATGTAACAAGATTTAAAAACATGGTTTTAAGTGAGGCAAATGTAAATTAAAATGAAAGTAATTTTAGTTAAAATACCTTAATTAATCAAAAGTACTAAAATTACTTTTCTTAATTAAAAAGTTATATAGGCCAGCTGCAGTGGTTCACGCCTATAATCCCAGCACTATGGGAGGCAGAAGCAGGAGGAACCCATGAGGCCAGGAATTTGAGACCAGCCTGGGTAACACAGTGAGACTCTGTCTCTACGAAAAAAACCTAATACATTAGCTGGGTGTGGTGGCACGTGCCAGTAGCCCCAGCTACTCAGGAGGCTGAGGTGAGAGGATTGCTTGATCCCAGGAGTTCAAGGCTGCAGTGGAGTATGATGGTGTCATTGCCCTCCAGCCTGGGAGACACATCAAGTCCATGTATCCAAAAAAAAAAAAAAAGTCTTGCAAATTAAAACGTGTCTGAAACAAACCTGCATTTTTATTCCTCTGCAACGAGTCAAGACAAAAATCTGTGTATTTTTCAATGTCAGTAAACAAAAAAAATACTCTATACCTTAAATAACTGAATCCATCTTTTCTGTTCCATCTGTATGCATTGTTGCATTTCAGAGCTAGTAGTAACTCCAATACTCTGAAATGCCGTAATATATTCTTCTCGAACTTCTGGCTTGGTTTCTGGATAAGCCAACTTGATGATCCCCAGGCATGCATCTCGAAGACATCGAGACAACATTACCAGCTCTTCTAAAGTAAACGGCATCATTGATGATTGTCTTTGACCTACAACTAAAAAACATAATCCAGTTTTCTATCATTTCCTTTTCCATCTTTTAACACACACTGAAAGACTTAAAAAGCTTAAAACTTTTCTACTGTCTATGAAAACTGATGGGCCAAGTGGCCAGCAGCAAATTGGTTTCTCAAAATCCTTACCTTCTATGGGATCACCGAAGAATTCGTTATCATGTATGGAAATTAGTGAATGACTAAACAAGGAGCTAAAAAGGTAAAACAGTGGGATGATTCGACTAGAATCTTCAAAAGACATAGGAGAACCCCTGGATATCACCTGAAGCAATGGTACCATAGACCTTGAATTAAAGAAAATAAGAAAAAAAACAGTCACTTTAAAATTAGTCTTAGTTTGGGAACTAATTAAAACATAACATCAAACAAATATAATCAGGGAAAGTAACATTTGCATTAGGAATTAAACTATTTAAAGGCAAGGTAAAGTCACCATGGCAATGCAGGTTAATAAACAGCATAGATTAATACAAAAAAACAGCACACCAACCCATTAATCTTCACTAAGGTTTCTGCTACCTGTATCAACTGGGTAACGAAGTTACTAAGAGTGAGCCAGTCGTTCCCAGGCTAAGGCCCTAAGAAGAGCTCTAATAAGGCCACCACTCAAGACACACATGTGGGCTGGGCGCGGTGGCTCACGCCTGTAATCCCAGCACTTTGGGAGGCCGAGGCGGGCGGATCACGAGGTCAGGAGATCGAGACCACGGTGAAACCCCGTCTCTACTAAAAATACAAAAAATTAGCCGGGCATGGTGGCGGGCGCCTGTAGTCCCAGCTACTCGGAGAGGCTGAGGCAGGAGAATGGCGTGAACCCGGGAGGCGGAGCTTGCAGTGAGCCGAGATCGTGCCACTGCACTCCAGCCTGAGCAACAGAGCAAGACTCCGTCTCAAAAAAAAAAAAAAAAAAAAGACACACATGTACTTTACTCTTATGAGTAGAGTACTCACCCCCTTCCCTTCTACTCAACATATTTAATAAAGGCAAATCATTCTGGTCTCAGGAAAAATTTATCCAGTGACTTACTTTTGGTAATGTTGAAAGCTATTCAGTATTGAAGCCAAACTGGAACCTTAAGAAACAAAGTTTCCTGTTCTCTACAGTGGCCTTGCTCCCACTGTCCACTTTATTCACCAGCTCCCATCCCGCTCCTGCTTTCACAGCAGCTAAGGCGGTCTTTACTCAGCAGCCTCTTTCACCCATCAAGAGCTATGATATATTAAATTAATTAGCCAGGTGTGGTGATATGTGCCTGTAGTCCTAGTTGCTTAGGAGGCTGAGGCAGGAGAATGGCTTGAGCCCAGGAGGCAGAGGTTGCCATGAGCTGAGATTGCGCCACTGTGCTCCAGCCTGGGGAACAGAGCCAGACTCTGTTTCAACAAAAGTTTAAAATATTAAGGAAAAAAAAAAAAAAAAAAAGGCTGGGTATGGTGGCTCACGCCTGTAATCTTAGCACTTTGGGAGGCTGAGGTGGGTGGATCACAAGGTAAAGAGTTCGAGACCAGCCTGGCCAACATGGTGAAACCCCGTCTCTGCTAAAGATACAAAAAATTAGCTGGGCATGGTGGCACGAGCCTGTAATCCCAGCTACTTGGGAGGCTGAGGCAGGGGAATCACTTGAATCCGAGAGGCAGAGGTTGCAGTGAGCCAAGATCGTGCCATTGCACTCCAGCCTGGGCAACAGGGCGAGACTCCATCTCCAAAATAAATAAATAAATAATTAAAAAAGAGCTATGATATATTAAATTGACTTATTTCACCCAGAACTTCTTTTCTCTCATTTTTAAGTCTGGTTCCTTGTCTTATGGAACATTTCGCTAACAGGCTCACCTGCAAGCTCTTTCTATAAAGTCCATGGTCCCCTCTACCAAGTCAAATCAATCACAGGTTAACAGACACTGTGAGCAAGATCACTCTCTTATCTCCCCAAATATCCATTTCCACAAAACTACAGGTATATATTAGATGAGATGTAACCAGGAGTCAGGATCTACAAATCATGTATGAAAGCAAAGCAGAAGGTAAGGCCACTTGTTGTAATTAGTGGGGCTGTAAGGAGCTTGGCTGAGCCACCTGGAGCTTTTGAGTCTCCATGGTGCATGGTTCAGGGGAGGGCACTGCCATCATCAACTGCTTTGAGAACAGGAACCCATCTGTGCACCTGAAACTTTGTTCCCACAGAGAAGATACACTATGTCCACATGCTACACAACCTGAGCATACATGATCCATATTTGTAGTTGTGACACTATGCATTTAGCACTATGCTGAATGGATTCATCAATGAATGAATGCCAGTCTTCCAAAATTTAAACGTTGTAGGGACATTCAAAAAGGGACAAAGCACAATTGTCCTACCTCATTGACAAAGCCAAGATGACACAAAAAGGTTGTTTACATGGAGGATAAAAAAGGCACGGGGCTGCCTTAACTGGACAGGGGTGGCTTCTTTCAACAGCCCTGCCTATGAGAGCTGGAGCCCACTCCTGTGTCTTGATGAGCCTGCTTTCCACTGTTATCCCTGACAAGAATCCTTGTACTTGTACTGTTATCCCTGACAAGAATCATCACCACCAACACATCATCAGTTATGCACACATATTGCAGGATGCATAAAATTCTTATACTGGGTCCAAAAAAAAAAAAAAAAAGGGACAGGGCAATTAACCAACAAAAACTTATTTGTCCTCTTCAAACCCCCTGTGAAACAAGCAAGAGGAATGCATCATTTTTACTTTAATGACAAAAACTGGAACTGGCAAGGATACGTGCCAAATGAGACACAGGTCTCTTAGTTCTCTGCTGACCACTCTTTCTGCTATAAACACTGACTCAAATATTCCTCTGAAAACAGATCAATCTCAAAGACTTATGTGCAAATAAAAAGTCTATAACATACTGTAATGGAAAAGACACTGATTCACACGTAACTCAGGGGAGCTAGGTGAATTACTGACCATCGGTGAGACCTGAGGCAATCCCTAACCTCTCTCTAGATCTTGAGAACAAGGGTTTTCAAAATGTGTGCCTGTGGGAACCACTCCTCCTCCTTGTCCAATGTCCCCTACCCTTGCAAAGAGCTTTTATTCTTAAGAACGGATTATCGCTTTAACAGGTTTTCAGAATACTACTGTAGACTGTTTTGAGATTATTTTATCAAACAGCCAACACCAGCACCTACTGCCCACATTGAAGAAATCTGGGCAAAGCATCTCTATGCTATGTCGTAGTCAAGGGATGCCTAATGGAAAACAGTACCAGCTGGCTATGGGTTCCTTCATCTTCAAGAAGGAAACTAAACTGGCTGATTTCAATAGCAAGTACTGAAAATGAGGTACATGAATAAAGATGTTATTTGCAAAATGTCTGATGTGCCAAAATTCACTATCCATCTGGAGATTGTTTAAATGTGGTCTGCTAGACTGGGGTGAAGAATAGTGCTTCTCGGTTGGCCCCCAAACCATCTGTACCTCAATCACCTGATGAGCCTGTGAGGTTGCAGTCTCCAGGGTTTCTAACCCAAGTCTTAGAGCAGGACCAGAGAAGCTGAATTTTTTTTTTTTTTTGAGACAAAGTTTCCCTCTTGTTACCCAGGCTGGAGTGCAATGGCGCAATCTCGTCTCAAGAGAATATGCTTTTTTTTTTTAGTGGGATACAGGCCGCCACCATCCCGGTAATTTTTTGTTTTTTAGTAGACGGGTTTCACCATGGTCTCGATCTCTGACCTTTCCCAAAGTGCTGGGATTACAAGCGTGAGCCACCGCGCCCGGCCGAGAATATGCATTTTAACACGCTCCCCTGATGATACTTCTGCCCACTAAAGCTGTAAGTCCTAGCAATGCAAGCCTTACTGTGAAACTATTTTTGACTTAAATTGAGTGCCAGTTTCAGAACATCAGTTATTTCATCTTAAACTTTATTCCCAGTAGGAAATATGAGACATATACAGATGATGCCTGACTTACAATGGTTCAGTTTAGGATTCTGCAACTTCAAGATGGTCAAAGGTGATTCCCATTCAGTAGAAAACATACTTCGAGTATCCATAAACCATTGTTTTTAAGCTTTCAGTACAATATTCAATAAATTACATGGACATTCAACACTTTATTATAAAACTGGCCTAGTGTTTTGCCTAGCTGTAGGCTAATGCACGTGTTTTGAGCACGTTTTAGGAAGGCTAGGCTAAGCTGTGAGGCCTCAGTAAGCTAGGTGTCTTGAATGCATTTCAACTTATGATATTTCCAACTTACAATGGGTTTATCAGGACACAGCCCCATTGTACCTCAAGGAGTATCTGTATTGAGAACATATTAATACACTGTCAGTTTCTTGAGGGACTTCATTCTAATAAATTAAACAAGTAAGAAGACATTCAAATTATCAAATTGTCTTTTAATAAGATTTGTAAAACTACCCTATCATAAAATAGTATTAATAATTTAATATAATTAACAATATCCCACTTTTCTTTCACACACCATGACTCCATTTCCTTAGCAAGAGACAAATGCCATAAACAAATAAGCAATTATCAGGCAGAACTATGACAGTGTTTCTGTTGCTAAGCTGGGGCACTTATGGGTAAACGATAATTTCCTGTCCTAATGATTCTCAATCTCCTTCTGCCCAAAACAAACCTGTCACTAATGAAAACAAAGGCTGGCAGAGTCAGAAGTGGCTGAAATGCACCAAAAAATACAACAAAACATACTTAAAATCTTGTATTTTGGTTTGGAAATGAAAGAAAAGAATTTCTCAAGACAGTAAATCATTCTAGGAGTCTTTCGTCTCTGCTTTAGCCACCCACTGTTGATGCAAGATAACTCACTTAAACCTTTATGAGTTTCACCAGTCACAGTGGCAGCAGTAAAACTCCCCTTTCCTCACTTAAGATTCAATAAAAAAATGAAAAATTTGAAGTAATAATATTGAGAAACTGACATTCCCCTTTCATTAGTATGAACTGTTGTGTCCTCATGATTTGAACACCAGTTCCATCATAAAGGGGCTGACTGTGCCTGGCTGAGTGACATATGAATATCTTTTGCTCTACGTATTGCATGAAAAAGCTCAAAATCCAGAAATCTCAACAAGAGTTTTCATTATGACTGCACACAGCAAGTTAGATTGCAGATGAGTGTGTTTATATTTTAGATACACCACCCCAACCCACCAAAAATTCTTCTTCTAACTTCTTTTTCCGAAAATGGAAACAAGACCACCTTCTACACTCTTGCCCTACAACTGAGATGTGTCTTCCCACCACTGAATGAGCTAGTTCACAGCATGGAGTCAGTAACGGTGACTGCTATTATCACTACTATCACGAGCATGACACGCAGTTGCATCTTGTAAGTTTAGTCTCCAATTAACTGAATTACACGCTTCATCTTTTCCGATTACAGCACAGGGGGATTGGCACAGACTTCTTCTTTTTTCTTTTTTTGAGAGCAAGTCTTGCTGTCGCCCAGGCTGGACTGCAGTGGCATGATCTCGACTCACTGCAACCTCCGCCTTCCAGGTTCAAGTGATTCTCCTGCCTCAGCCTCCTGAGTAGCTGGGATTACAGGCATGCGCCACCACGCCCGATTAATTTTTGTACTTTTAGTAGAGATGGGGTTTCACCATGTTGGCCAGGCTGGTTTCGAACTCCTGACCTCAGGTGATCCGCTGGCCTTGGCCTCCCAAAGTGCTGGAATTACAGGCGTGAGCCACCGCGGCTGGCCAGCTTAGACTTCTGGCAGAGGAAAAATTCAACAACAGAGGACTAGGCTGTCAGTTTACCATGAAGGTTTTTAAGTATGAAATTCCTACCTATTACATACTCAATTGAAATATGTATGTCAAAGATGCTATTTTTTAAATTACATGATTCAAATAAGAAAAATCAAATTATTTCAACAAATGTTTAAAAACTTCTACACTGTTCTAATGTTTGCGGCAGTCTTTAATTTACTTCAAATCTGTATTTTCACTGTGAAAAGAAGAGTAAAGTCATGGAGCAAAGCAACTTCCAAATGTCTGCTTTTTCAAAAAAATTGGCTAGGATATTTAAAGGAAACTTACCTTCAGATAAAACCATACTCTCTGTAATATATACAGATAAGTAACTGTTAAGATTAGACGCTGATTTTTCTTTTCGTGCAACTGAGACCATCTGGAACTTACCTTCTAATATGAAATTAAGCCCAGTATAAGCAGGACTTAAAACAGGTTCTGGCAACATTTTTGATTAGACTGCCACTTCCTGTGCCCTTGAGCTCAATTTATAAGTCTGTATAATACATACCCTGTGATCATCCGTGTTGACATGGAAGATATTAGAAACCAAAGATGTCTCAGAAACCTGGCATTGAAGGCTAAACTGTAGAGAAGCCTAAAAAGGAATAGGAGAAAAACACAGAACAGTAAAGCAATTACTTATTCAAAACATTTCTTTAAAAAAAAAAAAAAAAGCGATACACTGAAGATCAACATACAATTTAGCAAATCTCTGTACTAATACCACAAAAAGCTGCCTCAGACAACCAGCCATTTGATGAGACACCGAGACACGGCTCCCAAAGGTGTCAATCTGCAATGTTACCAAGCTAGGAAAGCCCGCCCTCCCTCCCCTGTGGCTGTGAGACCTACCCCAAAAGATAAAGATACAAGCTGTTTTCATGCACAAGTTGAACCTGCTCCCCCTCTGCTACATATCGTATTAATATATGACAATATTATATATTACTATTGTTATTACTGCTTATACTTTTCTTTTTTTTTTTTTTTTTTTGAGACAGGGTCTTGCTCTGTTGCCCAGGCTGGAGTGCAGTGCCACAATCTCAGCTCACTGCAACCTCCACCTCCTAGGTTCAAGTGATTCTCCTGCCTCAGCATCCTGAGTAGCTGGGATTACAGGTGCCCGCCACCACGCCTGGCTAATTTTTGTATTTTTAGTAGAGATGAGGTTTCACAACGTTGGCCAGGCTGGTCTTGAACTCCTGACCTCAAGTGATTCACCCACCTCAGCATCCCAAAGTGCTGGGATTACAGGCGAGTGCCACTGCACCTGGCCTACTTAACACGTTTAAAATTGGTAAAATATTTAGTGACGGACTCAAGTCACTTTTCTTGAAATACAAAAAATGTGCTGTTATCATCTCAAAAATAAATCTAAAAAAATGTATCTTAAAGATTTTTAGGCCAGGCACGCTGGCTCATGCCTGTAATCCCAGCACTTTGGGAGGCCAAGGGAGGCAGATTGCTTCAGCCTAGGAGTTTGAGACCAGCCTGGGCAATGTGGTGAGACCTCATCTCTATGAAAAGTTGGGTGTGGTGGCTGTAGTCCCAGCTACTCATGAGGTTGAGGTAGCAGAATCGACAGAGCCCAGGAGTTCGAGGCTGCAGTGAGCCAAGACTGCACCACTACACTCCAGCCTGTGTGACAAAGAGATCCTATCTCAAAACAATAAAAATAAATAAAAATTTAAAACTCTTCCTCTATAATATTAGATTTAAAAAAGACGAACTTTGTGAAGAATGCGTGAGCATTTAAATTAGCTCTATGTTGTGTACTGCATGTTTGTGACAGGATAAACATTCTAGCCACAATTGTGTAATCAGCTAGCATAAATATTTTTTAAGAGATGAGGTCTCTCAAAATCCAATAAAAAAATCTCATATTTGATCGGTCGAGTAATTTGTTGCACTCAATCCAAAACACCAAATTCACTGTTCCATATCGGCACTTTCTGAGTACACCATAGGAATTATGGAGTACTGATTAAAAAAAAAAAACTACTAAACTCCATTCTTATTTTAATGTAATGCATTTTGAGATATCCAGATGGCAATAAGGGTACATGACTGAAAAAAGTGAAAGCACGAAAGAGCATGTGAGAAACCCTTAAGCTAGAAAGAATCTATTAGATCATTCAGCCCAGCCATCTTTCCAATGTCATGTAGGCTAAAAGCAATGTTTGCATAAGAAAATGAAGGGACAGTGATACATCTGTTCTAAGGTCCTTCCAGCTCAGAAGTATTATGATTTTATGAAAACATGCATGATGTTTATCAGTCACACGCCATGACAAAGTGGGGACACACTGCATTCATTCTAGCAAGAGCAGAATCTCAAACGGAGTCTCTAACAAATATTATTGGAAAATATTACTTAATAAGTATTTAATATTATTGGAAAAATGAAAAAATGGTAATAATACAAGTTAAAGGAGACCAATTAAGACATGTAACTAAGTATGCTGTCTGTCATTAATGTTCAAGCAAATTTCCACTTAAAATTCACTCTGAAATATGGCCGGACGTGGTGGATCACGCCTGTAATCCCAGCACTTTGGGAGGCTGAGGTGGGCAGATCACTTGAGGTCAGGAGTTCGAGACCAGACTGGCCAACATGGTGAAACCCCGTCTCTACTAAAAATAGAAAAATTAGCCGGGCGTGGTGGCAGGTGCCTGTAATCCCAGCTATTCAGGAGGCTGAGGCAGGAGAATTGCCTGAACCTGAGAGGTTGAGGTTGCAGTGAGCCGAGATCACACCACTGCACGCCAGCCTGGGCGATAGAGTGAGACTCAGACTCAAAAAAAAAAAAAAAAAAATTCACTCTGAAAAAAACCTATACTGTTGAAAAGGGAAGCTGTATTAGAAAATGATAATAGATACCCTATCTCTGAGATATTTAAAATCCTTACCATATGCCTGATAAGAGTGCTAACGTTTTTTCTTGCCTTTGTGGAGTTTTATTTGCTAAGAATACGCAATAGTCATATGGTAAAAAGAATAAGAAAAAAGCTATGAAAAATATGAACTTTCGAAATAATTTGAGAAGGTAGTATTTGCTTATTTTCTCTTCAGTTGAGAAATTGAGTTTTTAAAAAATGTTATTAAAACAAAACAAGGCAAAAGAATGTTAGCCACATGGAATCTTATCTACCCAGAAATCATCAGTTAATACCCTGCTATAAATCCATCCAGACCCTTGTGTGTACACACAGAAACAAAAATGAGTTCTTCCTACAGGTTCTAAGAGTTTGTCACTAAGATTATAATTAACATCTTTCCATGTGAATGTATACATATTTCTGAAATATCACTTTCAGAAATACACATTTTAAAATTTGTATTTCAAGCTAACCTTGACAGAATATTTACTAAATCACTCAATAAGCAATAATAAAACAAATTATTAAACTTTGAAAAATAAATTTCTGCATCGCCAAGTCATTCCTAAGCCAAAAGAACAAAGCTGGAAGCATCACGCTACCTGACTTCAAACTATACTACAAGGCTACAGTAACCAAAACAGCATGGTACTGGTACCACAACAGAGACATAGATCAATGGAACAGAACAGAGTCCTCAGAAATGATGCCGCATATTTACAACTATCTGATCTTTGACAAACCTGACAAAAACAAGAAATGGGGAAAGGATTCCCTATTTAATAAATGGTGCTGGGAAAACTGGCTAGCCATATGTAGAAAGCTGAAACTGGATCCCTTCCTTACACCTTATACAAAAATTAATTCAAGATGGATTAAAGACTTACATGTTAGACCTAAAACCATTAAAATCCTACAAGAAAACCTAGGCAATACCATTCAGGACATAGGCGTGGGCAAGGACTTCATGTCTAAAACACCAAAAGCAATGGCAACAAAAGCCAAAATTGACAAACGGGATCTAATTAAACTAAAGAGCTTCTGCACAGCAAAAGAAACTACCATCAGAGTGAACAGGCAACCTACAGAATGGGAGAAAATTTTTGCAACCTACTTATCTGACAAAGGGCTAATATCCAGAATCTACAACGAACTCAAACAAATTTACAAGAAAAAAACAACCCCATCAAAAAGTGGGCAAAGGACATGAACAGACACTTATCAAAAGAAGACATTTATGCAGCCAAAAAACACATGAAAAAATGCTCATCATCACTGGCCATCAGAGAAATGCAAATCAAAACCACAGTGAGATACCATCTCACACCAGTTAGAATGGCGATCATTAAAAAGTCAGGAAACAACAGGTGCTGGAGAGGATGTGGAGAAATAGGAACACTTTTACACTGTTGGTGGGACTGTAAACTAGTTCAACCATTGTGGAAGTCAGTGTGGCGATTCCTCAGGGATCTAGAACTAGAAATACCATTTGACCCAGCCATCCCATTACTGGGTATATACCCAAAGGACTATAAATCATGCTGCTATAAAGACACGTGCACATGTATGTTTATTGCGGCACTATTCATCATAGCAAAGAGTTGGAACCAACCCAAATGTCCAACAACAATAGACTGGATTAAGAAAATGTGGCACATATACACCATGGAATACTATGCAGCCATAAAAAATGATGAGTTCATGTCCTTTGTAGGAACATGGATGAAACTGGAAAACATCATTCTCAGTAAACTATCGCAAGGACAAAAAACCAAACACCGCATGTTCTCACTCATAGGTGGGAATTGAACTCATGGACACAGGAAGGGGAACATCACACTCTGGGGACTGTTGTGGGGTGGGGGGAGGGACAGCATTAGGAGATATACCTAATGCTAAATGACGAGTTAATGGGTGCAGCAAAACAACATGGCACATGGATACATATGTAACAAACCTGCACATTGTGCACATGTATCCTAAAACCTAAAGTATAATAATAAAAATAAATAAATAAATAAAAATAAATAAATAAATAAATTTCTGGGCCAGGTGCTCACGCCTGTAATCCTACCACTTTGGGAGGCCAAGGTGGGTAATCACCTGAGGTCAGGGGTTCGAGACCAGCCTGGTCAACATGGTGAAACCCCGTCTCTACTAAAAATGCAAAAATTTGCTAGGTGCGGTGGCGCATGCCTGTAATCCCAGCTGCTCAGGAGGCTGAGGCAGGAGAATCGCTTGAACCTTGGAGGTGGAGGCTGCAGTGAGCCAAGATGGCGCCACTGCACTTCAGCCTGGGTGACAGAACAAGACTCCCTCTCGAAAAACATAAAAAAAAGACAAACAGAGCCAGCGGAAGATGGGGGAGGGCAGTGGCCCTGAGCTCAGTGAGCAGGAGAGGAGGTGTTCCAGGCTGTGGCCTCCCAGCGCGCAGGATTTGCAGAACTTAATATGAATGTTAAGAACTTGCAAAGAAACTTGAAAACAGCCAAAGAGATGACATATCAAGAAATAAACTGGCCTTGGTTGAATTGTATGAAGATGAAGTGCAGCGCAAATCTTCCAAGTCTGATAGACCTAAAGCTGCAGTCTTCAAGAGCCCACGGACACCACCTCAACGTCATTTACAGGTGGAGGATACAGATTGGGTAATTCCTTTTGTAAGCGGTCTGAATATACGTATGGAGAAAATCAGCGGCAAGATGTTCAGATTTTGCTTCAACTGTGGAGCGATGGTTTCAGTTTAGATGATGGAGAATTGAGACCTTACAAGGAACCAACAAATGCTCAATTTCTGGAGTTTGTTAAGAGAGGAGAGACTCCCCTGGAGCTTCAGTGCCTTGTTCATGGTGGCCAAGTGAATTTGGATATGGAGGATCATCAGGATCAAGAATACATAAAATCTAGATTGAGGTTCAAGGCTTTTAGTGGAGAAGGGCAAAAACTTGGAAGGCTTACACCTGAAATAGTATACCTTCCTCTCCAGAAGAGGAGGATAAATCAATACTTAACGTGGTTGTTCTTACTGATGATTCAGTGCCAACAACAAAAATTCAAATCAGGTTAGCAAGACGGGAGTCGTTTGATACAAAGATTCAATAGTACACACAGGATCCTGGATGTCCGGAACTTTATTGTACAGTCTCGTCCTGAATTTGCAGCTCTTGACTTTATTCTTGTGACTTCATTTCCGAATAAAGAGCTAACAGATGAAAGCCTGACACTGCTAGAAGCAGATATTCTTAACACTGTGTTACTCCATCAACTAAAATAATATTGTTCCTATCCATGCAGTACCACCTGGGAACAGATGATGTGCCATATTAATAAGGACAATACCTCCAGCATTAAAAAAACCCAAATTATTATTATTTCTACAGAGAAATTTTGGTTTTATTGTTATTCTGTCTTCCAACCTGAATACAGACAAATTTGGATTAGGAATAGACCTTGAGATAAGTATGTTTGAGTTTTTAGTTGAAGGACTGGCTTATGCTGATAGTTTTTGGATTTGTAGGCAAATCAGTTTGTTACATACTTAGTGTTAATGTTTTGTTTGCAGAAAAAATGAAAACCCCTTTTTGATAAATGCATTTGGTAAAATTTGCATTAAAGTTTCTTGATGCAGCATTGACCAACAGCCATTAAGAAATCTTTTGATCAAATAAGTTGAAAATTTGTCTGTAACACTGAAAAGTGTCTAGTTTGATTTTGAAATGGTTTGATCATACAATAATTATTTCTCCTATTAAGATTTTACACATCCTTTTTACTTACTGATTTAGATATATTACTAGTATCAGAAACTACAGTTTTGCCTTGTATTTTACAGAATTATGACTGTTGTGAACTTAAACAGAAACACATAAAGGTCAGCAATTCTTTTTTTGGAGATGGAGTTTTGCTCTTGTTGCCCAGGCTGGAGTGCAATGGCATTATCTCTGCTCACCACAACCTCCACCTCCCAGGTTCAAGAGATTCTCCTGCCTCAGCCTCCCAAGTAGCTGGGATTACAGGCACGTACCACCATGCCCACCTCATTTTTGTATTTTTAGTAGAGACGAGGTTTCTCCTTGTTGGTCAGGCTGGTCTCAAACTCCCCATCGCAGGTGATCCACCCACCTCAGCCTCCCAAAGTGTTGGGATTACAGGCGTGAGCCACTGTGCCTGGCCTAAAGGTCAGCAATTCTTAAGAAGATATGATAAACGCAACAACATTTTAAAATCAAGTAATTACAGTTCCTCCCAGAGCTTGCCTTGATCACGTTCATTTATTCATTCAACACATTTTTCTAGGAAACTCACTATATACACTCAACACTCTTCTATGTGCTCAACCTAGAATGTCTTCTCCAGAACAAGACTAGTGTAGAAATATAGGAATGTATATTCTGTCAGACAGACTAGATGTAAAGAATTACCAGCATAATTGTGTGTGTTTCTGCAGTCAGAAGGTTTTCCTTCTTCCCAGACACCATTTCATCCGTAGTTATCACTTCTGGTTAGTTTTCCATTGCCACCATAACAAGTTACAAAATGTGGCTCAAAATGGCACAAATTTATTATCTTAACAATTCTATAGGTTAGGAGTCCAAACAGGTTTCGTGGTGTTTTTAACATCAGTTTGTTGGCAGCGTTGCATAGGAGAATTATTTCCTCGTCATTCCACCTTCTAGAGGACATCCGCATTCCTTGGCTTGTGGCCTTCCTCTATCTTAAAAACCAGCACTGTTTCATCTCTATGACCTTTCTGTTATCACATCTCTCTGACACCAGCCTGGAGAGGTTCTCTGCAGGACTCATGATTAAATTAGGCCCATTGCATAATCTGGGCTTACCTCCTCATCTTGAAATCCATGGTAACCTTAATTACATCTGCAAAATCTCTTTTACCATTTAAGGTTACATACAGGTTTGGAGATTAGGACATTAACATTTTACATGAAACACGATTCTTCTTGCCTACTACAGTGCACCCCCTCTGCCCCCACTCCACCCTGTGTTAAAGATTCCAAACCATACAAATAAATTTACGTCACTCATAGGTGCTCAAAAGTCACAACCCATTATTACAGCATCGACTCTAAATCCAAAATCTTATCTGAGTCTCACCAACTCAAAAGTCTGAAATCTCACACTAAAGCCATCTAAATTTGGGAGAGGATCTGGGTGTGATTTCTGGGGCATAATTCTCCTCCATCTGTGCACTTGTGAACCTAGAGGGCAAGTTATCTGCTCCCAAGTTATGATGGTGTGACAGGCATACAGTAACAGTTACACACATTCCTGTTCAAAAAGCAGAGATTGGGATGAAAAAAGGAGCCATCGGCACCAATCAATTTACAAAACCAGCCAGGCACCCTCCTTTAAGTTTCAAGGCCTGGGAGTAACCTGCAGCTCACGGCTCAGTTCTCTGGGCTTGTGACTGTCTCAGTCATCTTTACTTTTTCACAAAAGGTAGCACATGTTTGCAGCTGAGTATCAGCTTATCAGTTTGTTTCTTCTTTTATATTCTCTAAAGCTTTCTGTTAAAAATGGTGGTGTTTCTGCTGCTATAACATTGTCGAGAAACTTGTGGGTCTCCTACATATGTCATGGGGATTCACTCATTTAGATAGGGGGCTCCTCACATGCCTTTCCTGGAAAATCCTGTCTCTAATTTTGGCTTTTTCTGAAATAGCTGTGAGGATCTATGATTCACACCCTTAATCTCCTCAAAGAGCCTTTTTTGTGACTTGATACTCAGACCTTTTGATGTTTCTGAAGTATTAGCAGAAGATTATACAGCCATACCCTTCATCACTTTCTCTAGAGAAGGCTGTCCTGACAGTGAATCTCTTAGTTTTAGTGGCTTTTGCTTTGAATAGGCCACGAATTTCCCAAATCAAGTCCTAGTTTCTTTATATTTAACAGTTCTTCCCTCAATTTATCTACCTCTGTCCACATTTTACTATAATCAGCAAGAAGAGAGCAGGCTGTACCTTCCACAGCTTGCTTGGAAATATCCTCAGCTAATACTGAAGTCATCACTTAAAAATTCTGCTTTACACATAACTGCAGGACACAATTCAGCTTAGCTTTTTGCTACTATGTAACAAGGAACCCTTTCCTCCAGTTTTCCAATAACATATCCCTCATTTTCTACCAACAGTCTATTCATGATGATTTAGATATTCTACAGCAATCGAGGTATTCTCTGCTATACTCCTTTCTTCCTTCAAGGCTTCCCTAGCATTAACATTCCACATTTCTACTAACAGTCCGTTTAAGGTAATTTGGCTTCTTTCTGGCATGCACCTCAGAATTCTTCCAGCCTTGACCTACTGCCCAATTCCAGAGCCACTTTTCCATTTTTAGGTGTTTGTTACAGCAGCATTCCAAGTACCTAGAAAAGTCTTTTATGCTTACTTCTCTGCCAGATGACTTGAATAGTGAATTTGGAATTCGCCTTTCTCCAGGGTCACTGCTTATTTCAAAGAGGTGAATTTACCTGTGCTAGGGTTTTCATACCGGGAGCGCTACCAGAACTACCACAGGATGAAAGTGGTGAGCCCACCACTGCAGAGAAGCTTTCTCAGTGCCATAATTTAGAGGAATTCTTCTCAAAATAAGCCCTACTCCTTTTCACTTACTGAAAACAACCTGAATAATGTATAACAGCCAGCCCCATTTCAAAAAGATTACCAGGGGTAAAACAACTTTTTCATGGGTCAAAATCATCTTCCGAAGAAAATGATTTCTTAAAAGAACTGAACACTGTAAATCAAAGGGCACTGTCCTGTTTTAGATTAACAAAACAGGAAAAACAACCAAACCTTGTAAAATTATTTGAAATTTTATCAGTTCAGTGCCATTTTTGTATATAATAGTCTTCCAAAATAGAGATTTATATTAGGAGAGAATTAAACATCCAGGAGGGATGAACAGTATTTCATGTGTGCTGTGTAGTGTTTTGCTTCATTGAGAGTCATTTTCATGAATTATTTTTACTACTGCAGTCATCTTAAATTTATAATCATCTCAAAAAAGATGTCACAATGAACAGACAACTATGTGTGAGGTCAGTCATTTTGCATGATGTATGTAATCAAAAAGTTTCAAATGTCTGCTTACTAATAAAGAATGTTTTCACTGAAAAAAAAAAAAGACAAATTTCTGAAGGTTATTTAGTTTGGGGTTCTACTTCTAAAATGTAAAGAAGTGATATTCTTCTCCACATAGTGGGACAGATTAAAAATTACTTATTAAGCTTTATTTAGCTGTAACGATCCTAAGAGTTAATCAGTAAACTGGGTCATAAATTCAGGCCAGTCTTCCATGGGGACTCTCTTGAGTCATGAAAGAGAACACAATGGAAGACACTGGCTCCCACACAAGGAGTCAGGGCCACCACAGCATGGCATCCTCTGAGAATTCCCCTCTAAGTCCAGGTGCCACAGGTAAAAGAAACACAGCGAGACACCCAATGATCTAACTCTTATAGCACACAAGCACAAAGGCAATAATTTGTTTTTCTGCTGAAATTTTTCTTTTAAAAAAAAAATCACTGGACACTTCTAATGCCATAAAAAGCAATAAAACAGATATATAATAATTTGCATCAGATAACGCAAGATTCAAAATAAATTCCAAATGTCCTTACTAATAAAAATTTTATGGTATATTTCATCTGGAGACAAGCTGCTAAAAAATTGTTCTTCACAAACTAGTAGCTAAGAATAGAAGATAAGCTTTAGACACTCAGATGTGTTGACATTCCAGTACTAAAACCATAACCAATTTAAACAGCCAGCCCCCTTCTTACTGGTAATTGATTTTCTTTAATTAAAAGATTTACAGATTCAAAAAATATACTTTCCCTCATGCTACAATTTAAATTAAAATGGGGGAAAGTGGCATTCACTACCTCAAATGTCTTTGATAAACTTCTCTCTTTTTTTTTTAAGTTCATGTCTTTTATTAACTCATACACAGCTACTTGTCTTCTGGTTTGCTGATGCAGTAGTCAGACAACATTTGCCACAATAATGTCTGTCAAAGTGACTTGCCATAAACACTCCAGCACCACATTCATCAGAAGGGCACTCTCGACGAAGGCAGCTCATTTCACCATTCTCATCCACCTTCTAATACTTCAGGACAGCCAGCCGCACCTTCTTTCGCTTGTGCTTATTCTTCTTGGGAGTGGGGTAAGACTCCTTCCTTTTCTTGGCACCACCACGAAGTCTCAACACAAGATGAAGAGTAAGCTCCTTTTGAATGTTGTAGTCAGACAGTAC
This sequence comes from Hylobates moloch, assembly GCF_009828535.3. NCBI lineage: Eukaryota > Metazoa > Chordata > Mammalia > Primates > Hylobatidae > Hylobates > Hylobates moloch. The sequence continues at coordinate 237,640,721 of NW_026652276.1, read as the reverse complement.
ATCCATCTTCCGGGTGCTTGCCAGCAAAGATCAGTCTTTGCTGATCACGAGGAATTCCTTCCGTATCCTGGACCTTGGCCTTTACATTTTCTGTCACATCCAAGGGTTCAACCTTGAGGGTGATGGTCTTCCCCGTAAGGGTTTTTACGAAAATCTGCATTTTGGTGGCGGCTCCACCGCAGCTGGCGGATCGAAAAGGAAGCCCCTTCTCTTACTATTTCTTAACAAGCTTAAAAGAAAACTTTAAAAACGTGGTAGGGATTTAGAATCACTTTGGTGGAATATGCTTCTTCCAAGTTTACTCATATTTCCCGTGAAACAATTATCATTCCCAAGTGTTCTGAAAATTCTTAGAAGATTCAGAACTATGAATTATATTGCTGAAGTTGATGAAGGCAAGTCTATTTTATTTATTTGATGTGTCTAACAACAGCTAGTGGAAATTAGTTTATAATCTATATAGGATTTCAAAATACATTTAATTTTAAGATCACTATGTGCTGAAATGTTTAAAAGCTCATCAATGTTATTTGAACTTCATGGAAGAGAATGCAATTTTTAACATGAATCAATAGCTTGTTAATTCTATTGATTATAATGAAAATAACACTGATAATAAAAGCAGCTATGAAATTACAGGCAAAATTTACTTCTCTCCAGGTACATCCTCAATATTTTTTCTAAATTATAAAAACTTGTTTACAAACACACGAACGGTATATATATATTTAATTCTGTATCTACAATGAAAAACAAATCTGTATTTTTCTGCATTGAAGTCATCTGTGTATTTTATCCCAAATTATTAAAATATGAGATATGAAGTTATAAATCTCTCAGAGCTAAAGAGCATTCATCACCATCACATACACCACAGTTCTTAGAAAACACACGGCAAGGAAACGGTTAGAAAACACACGAGGGGCTGGGCGCAGTGACTTGCACCTGCAATCCCAGCACTCTGGGAGGCTGAGGGCTGAGACAAGCAGATTACTTGGGCCCAGGTGTTCGAGACCAGCCTAAGCAACATGGCAAAACCCCCGTTTCTACAAAAACTACAAAAAATTAGCCAGGTGTGGTGGCACACCTACAGTCCCAGCTACTCAAGGGTGCTGAGGTAGGAGGATCACCTGAGCCCGGGAGGTGGAGGTTTCAGTGAGCCGAGATCACGCCACGGCACTCCAGCCTGGGTGACAAAGTGAGACCTTGTTTCAAAAAACAAAAACAAAAATAAAGACAAAACCAACAAATACCACACACACACACACGCATGCACGCAGAAAAGAAGCACTGCACTTCGAGGCACACCACTGTTCATCTAAATCACAATGATTAATAACACAAGACATAATTAAGCTGCCTCGCTGTATTACTTTTTGGTGGAAAAATCAAGCATATGTTGAAATAAAACTAGAGGTGTCTTATGATTTATGTATTTATATGAAACTACGGGCAAATTATAACATCAACCTCTTTGACCCCTAAAACACTATCTTCAAAATTCTGCTTCAAAACTTTTAGATCCATCAATGGGGTAAAAGAGCCAAGCCCATGAGAACATGCCAGCCCAGACATTAACTGGAAGAGACTGGCATAAGCAAAAGGAAAGGGGCATGAAACACCACGCGGGCATAAAAAAGCGCAATGGGATCAAGAAAATGCAAGATATACCTTTTTGCCTCATTTATGGTGGGAGAAAAAGTATTTTGTGCTAGAAATAAAGTTGAGAGGTAAACAAATGCTTGATAACAAGGGGATACTGCACAAATCAATAATCTAAGGAATGTGAATTTTTTCCTAAAAGCAAAGAGAGTCTACACTGTTCAAGAGAATGCAATAATCAGGGTTATATTTTCCACAAGTCAGGCTGGCAAACCATGACATAGAGAATACAGCTCTCAAGTACCACGGTGGGATTACTGAGCCAAAACCCTGGGCAGCACCGCCCACCAGCACCTTCTATGAGGGTGGGTGGGTTCTAATCTGTGCTGTCCAATAAGGCAGCCCCTGGCCACATGTGGCTACTGGGCACTTGAAATGTGGCTTGGGTAGCCGAGGACCTGTGTCTGTGCTTGTATTTAATCTACTTTAAAACGCACATCACTGGTGGCTACCATGCAGGACACTGCAGCTTCAGGTTGCAGGTACAGACAACCAAGTAGATGACGGGCCTGTTCACCAAAACAGGAACAGAAAGAGGAGGCTCTTAAGAGGGAGAGACGCTGGACTCAACTTCAGACCCTGGGATGGGAAAAGGAGAGGTCCCCACAGACATCTCCTATTAAGCAGGTACACTTGTGCCTGGAGCTCCAGAAAGTTACTTAAAGACACAAATGTGAGAGTCACTAGAATGTAGCTGAAGCCACTTGTATGAAAGAGATTACCCAGAGGACCAAATAAAGAAATAAAAAACTAAGCCGGGCGCAGTGGCTCACGCCTGTAATCCCAGCACCTTGGAAAGCTGAGGCGGGAGATCACCTGAGGTCAGGAGTTCGAGACCAGCCTGGCCTACATGGTGAAACCCCATCTCTACTAAAAATACAAAAATTAGCTGGCCGTGGTGGTGGGCACCCGTAATCTCAGCTATTCGGGAGCCTGAAGTAGGAGAATCGCTTGAACCCTGGAGGTGGAGGTTGCAGTGAGCCGAGTTTGCACCACTGCACTACAGCCTGGGCGACGAGGCAAGACTCCATCGCAAACAAACAACCCTAAAAAACTGAATACAAAAAGTAGTTTAGGAAACAGTGAAAAAGAGGGGAAAAAAGAACCCACAAAGAAACTGAGAAGCCCAAGTAAAGGAAAAATCACATGAATATGGTGTCTATGAAAGAAGTGGGTGAAGGAGAGTCAGGAAAAGGAAGGACGAGGAATGTCAAATACACACAAAGGCCAGGAATGCCGTGGGGCTGAGTGGGCACCGCAGGCTTCATCTACATCTAAGTAGGGTCACAAATGCAGTCAATGAAACACTGAAACAGTACCCACTAAAAACCCCACGTACGCCAGATGAAAGCCAAGCACTTTTCTAACAGGCTATCTTTGATAGCCTACTTTCTTATTTTAGTTGTCTGATCCTGGAGTAGAGCCTTTATTTTTTGCCCCCTTAAAATATAGCCAGTGAATATTTAATCATATTTTAAAATAGTGGATATTAAAAATGTTAAATCCAAATTTCCACGTCCAATGGTAATATATCTAAAATTTCCTCTCAAAAAAGGAGCTGGCAATTCATTTATTACTTAATCAATTTTAAAATATTAAGTCATTCACCTAATCCAAAACTTAAAGTGATATAAAAATAGTTTACTCGGAAGGGCATTTCTGCTCCAGCCCCAGCTTCCTCGGCATATTCAGACACAAGTGTTCACTTTCTTGAGTTTCTTGTATGTGCTTCCAAGTTTCTTTATGCAATATGAATATATATTCTTATTTTTTCCATCCTTCTTACAGGAAAAGCCGCTTCTTCTACATAGTGTCCTGTGTCTTCCTGGTTTTCATGTATGCATCTGTCTCGGAAACCTTTCCATGTCAGGGTACAAAGGTCTCCACATTCATTTGTACACCCTGACAATCAGTGTTAAACAGAAACTAAATGGCAAATCCTAACTCTGAAAATAAAAGGGACTAATATTAATCAGTGAGGGCTTGAGAATGAGTTATCAGCCTGGGAATATACTAATCATCTTTTAAATACTTTCTAAAAAAAATCAAAATTGAAAGCAGTTAAAATCTGTGACAGTTAAAGTAAGCCTATTTGCTCTTTCTAAATACTAGAACCTAATATTAAGCCATAAATAAAATTCCTAGAGTAGCTTCTTAGAGGAAATAGGTGCTGTACTCATAAAATCAAGCCTACACAGAAAGTTCCTTCACCCATTAAACACCTTTTGGAAGCAGTTCTCCAGTAAACCTCAGACCAGGGCAGTGATGCATTTAAATCCAGCAATTACTATCCACAGCAATGGGCTGTGTGCTACAATAAAAGCAAGTGTCCTGGTTCAGCTGCTACGATCCTCAGATCTCACATCCTGCTCTCATGCAATTAGCCGGCAAAGAGCTAATGACCTAATCTAGGAGCCACAGTTCCACTGACATCTACTTCCTCCGATGGTAATAAACACCAGTGAGTGAAGATAGCACCTCATTAGTTGGCTACATTAGTGTTTACAAGGCCATTTCAACCGATGGGTTCCTTACTTACAGTTCATTTCAAAGAATGCTTTCTTAACCAACAACAGAAATTACTCTTTTCATCACATGATGGGATGGCATTTTATAAAAACAAAGAGAATTCTGTAGGGTAACATGAATTAACGTCAGACCTGCTTACTTCCTGACAGCTTTTGCCTATGCAACATCTGTCCCTTGGGTCCTAGCAGAACTACTACATATATTTTACACTGTATCCAGGTGAATACTTTTCTGTTAAATTCTCAAGAAACCACTAACATATCACTCAAATTGGAGGGAAAGAAAACAGTTCAAGATTACTGTCACAATTATCTAAGCACAAATAGGCCATATTTTTAACTTGCAGGTTTTGTTTTGTCTGAACCAAAAGTTTATTTCAAAAGCTGAAAAACAAAAATTTACTTTTAGGGATAAATTGTCAAGGACAATCTAATTAAAAGGGTACTATGAAGGCTAAGTGTGGTGGCTCATGTCTGTAATCCCAGCACTTTGGGAGGCCGAGGCAGACAGATCACAAGGTCAGGAGATCGAGACCATTCTGGCTAACATGGTGAAACCCCGTCTCTACTAAAAATACAAAAAATTAGCTGGGCGACGTGGCAGGTGCCTGTAGTCCCAGCTACTCGGGAGGATGAGGCAGGAGAATGGCGTGAACCCCGGGTTGCGGAGCCTGCAGTGAGCCGAGATTGCGCCACTGCACTCCAGCCTGGGTGACGGCGAGACTCCGTCTCAAAAAAAAAAAAAAAAAAAAAAAAAAAAAAAACCACACACACACACACACACACACAAAACAAAAAATTAGCCAGGTGTGGTGGTGCACACCTGTGGTCCCAGCTACTCAGAAGGCTGGGGTGAAAGGATTGATTGAGCCCAGGAAGTGAAGGCTGCAGCGAGCTATGATCACACCACTGCACTCTGTGCAACAGAGATGCTGTCTGAAGAAAAAAACAAACCCACAAAACACCAGTACTATGAAAAAAGCCTAAAAAGATGTGTAACATAGTGTTTCACTAATGCAGGTATGAGTCCAACCTTTCAAATGGGTGAATCAACTCACGTTCGTAAGGTCCTACAGAAAATATTACAGATAGGGTACTTCAGAGCCTCACAGGCCAGGAAAAGGTCTCAGTATTTGCTGGTTTAGAAAAGAAAAACACAAATTGTTTTTTATGAAATGCTTGGACACTAGAATATCCTACATCGATCTCTACCAGAAAAGAGCAGGTAAAACTTGAGAGGAGAGCAATTCCCAGGGAGGAAGGTATGTTCTCTGGCTGGCGCCCCCTGGCACCGACGCCCACGGACACTTGCCTGACTTTGGGTACCATCATGCGGTGCTGCACCATCAGCGTGTGGCAGACGGAGGCCATGGTGGTGAAGACCTCCTCGCTCGCAGAGTCCCTCCACACCAGGTTGAGCAGGGTGTTGGTCTGCTGCTTTGTGTCCAGCTTCTTCAGACATTCCTCTGTTATGTATGATACTGACAGTCTGCCATCCTCCTACAACATACCAGAACAACCAGTCTCCATAAATGTGCTCAACTGGAACGTCCTCTACACTACAAACATACACGAAATCACATTTTTCTTCGGGCAAAGAAAGCTAGGCATCATCTCAAAATTATCTACATCACAATAAACTTAGTGTGAAATCCTCTAGGGATCCAGTCAACAGTAGGCATCCATTTTGCCTAACACAGTAACAAACTGTGAATACCTGGTTTTTGCCTATGATATAACAGTAGCTTCAGTATTTACATTTCAAAAAAACTTCATTTCCTACTTTTTTTTTTGCATCAAGCTGTACTAAGACAACCATACATAGTGAAACTATTATCATCTAATGGCATTTTCATTTTAATTTGAGATCACAGTTTAAGCAAAATAAGTGAGAGTATTAAATAAATTTTTTTTTTTTTTTGAGACAGTCTTGCTCTGTTACCCAGACCGGACTAAGTGGCACAATCTCGGCTCACTGCAACCTCCACCTCCTGGGTTCAAGCAATTCTCCCACCTCAGCTTCCCAAGTAGCTGGGACTTGCCTGCCTCCACACCCAGCTAATTTTTGTATTTTTAGTAGAGACAGGGTTTCACCATGTTGGTCAGGCTGGTCTCGAACTCCTAACCTCAACTGATCCAGCTGCCTCAGCCTTCCAAAGTGCTGAGATTACAGGTATGAGCCACTGCTCCCAGCCTATTAAAGAATTTTTTTAAATCAAAGGCTATACAAATCTATTTTATACCTTAATCTCTCCAGAAGATTTGATTCACTGAATATAACCCAAGCCTATCTGTGCAATTTACTCATTTGGGGCAGTAACCAAAGACATATACTTTTTTCACATGTATGTGTATATATGAATATATATATGAATGTGAATATATATAACATTGGGTATTGCTGACTGCATTGTCTGGAAATTTGGATGAATACAATTTATGTAATTTATAATAACTTACCAAACAAAACACTGCTTTATAGATAAAAGCAGTAAATTCATCTGTCAAACCTGAATCTTTAACATTAAGCCTAACAAAAGGTATGTCAGAATGAGAAAGGAATCCTAGCACTACCATTTTTGTAGTGTACAATTTTAAAATAAATTATACATAAGCTATAAGTAAACAGATTATACAGAAACCTAAAGGCAAAAGAGCTTATCAAGGGTGAACTTTGACCTTGGAAAAATCTCATACAGTCACATTAGGTTTTATATAATTAAGTGCCAAGGGAAAGAAAAGGCAACACAGAAACATACAGGTAGGAGACCTGGCAAAGAAAGAATGACTTGGAGTGAAACCTACGAGTGCCCGGCTCAAAATGGGGTCTTTAGTTCTCAGCCCAAATATGGACATACCCAAGGCAAAGGAAGAATGAAGAGAACAAACAAAAAAAGGAAATTAAAGTATAAAGTTACATAATACACAGACCTTGAAATCCTTATGTATTAAAAAAGAATATAGAGTAATATTTTCTACAGTTGTAAATAATTTTAAAAAGAAACTGATCCCACTTCTTAAATGTTCAAAGTGTGAGCACGAGCGAGAGTCTGCAGGTGATTTCCTGGTCCATGGGTCCACATGTTCTGCTTTCATCGTGTTTGCACACCCACAGCGAGGAAAAACCTGTCCTCTCTCTCGCTGAGAAAGCCCACAGCCTCATCTTCACATGAATACAAAATACACTGCATATAAATAAGGGTTCAATTTCACAAATTCTATGGAAGGTAACTATTTAATAACTTTCTTCCAAAAACAAAAATTTATCTACATTCCATCTACAGAACCCACTCTTTTTTATAAACATACAAAAAAATGAATACTTATTGGTGTACAGTTTGGACAGATCCAACAGTTCCAGCATCCACTATCCACTATAAAAACGGCTTCACCCCTTTGTAATCAGCCCGCCCCTCAGTCATGAGCCCTGGCAGTGAATATTATCTGTTCTTCTCTTCATCTTATTTTTTAAAAAAATCAAGCCCTGAGCTGACTTCTCGATCCTTTTCTTATTGGTGTGATCTCTTTCATTCGATACTAGTGAAGCTCTTTGTCCAGGAAGGTGCAGCACTGCACTGACACACCCACTTCACAATATTCTAAAAATTTACTTCACCTGGAAGCCCTGAGACCCTCTCAAGTATATTCTGTAATTACATTTAGTAGTAATCAATATAAAACTCCTCAATGAAAAAATAACAACTTATGATAGCCATACCTCAAGCCATTTCAATTGCTTAAGACCAAAAAAAGTCATTGGTGGTTAAATTCTTTAAGTAAAACACAAATTATGTATGCATGTATATATAATTTTAAAGTTTCTTATTCCCTGAAAATATACTGAGAAGAAACGAGGTAAGAATTTGAAAGTAATTTTTAAGTAAATAACATTTATCCTCTATAAAATCAGCAGGAATTAATGGAAGACACTACCTGGTGTTCACACGATAGGGTAAAAAGGAACTTTTTGACCCAACAATTTCACTTCTAGAAAATATTTCCTAATAACTAAGTTAACATACAGTATGATCCTATTTTGCCTAAAAAACCAAACACAAAGCTGTGTCTCCATTTACACTTCCATAAACGTACTAAAGCGGTGGAAGAGACTTTCCAATCACTAGAAACTGTGGTAGAGGGGGCTGACGGGGCTTCTCTGTAAAGGCTGCTTGAGGGTCTGACTTGTGTAACTGAAACTATGGATGGACAGAAAGCTAGAAGATCCGACAGGGCTGCCTGCATCGCAGCCCCCCAGATGCAGGGTACGGGGCTTACCGGGCTTGAGGGCTTGTCGGCTTCTTCACTCTCCTCCTCAGAGTCACTGGCTGAGTCGTGACAGCTCGCGCTGGCAGGAGAGACTGGTAACTGAGAGAGGAAGGTCTGCAGCACCCGCAAATACACCAGCAGCCCTTCCTCAGAAAGGGCCCCTTTGTAAAACAATCAGTTAAAATGTATTTTAGTTAAACGTTATTTTTTAAAATGGAAAACGAAGACGCCATTTTTCCTCACACGCAGAGAGGCATTTCTGACCAGATCTTATTTTAAAAATTCTAACTGTGACATAATAGGAAATATATTTAGATTTTGTCCCCGCTTATGTCCGAAAGCACCTACAACTCTTGGAATTTCCTGAAAGATATGAGTCTCTTGTTATTCATAGCCAGCCCTTTGTGATCATACTTGAGGTGACTTACGGTGAGGCCATCTAGGGGACTCAGAATGGGGCTTTTCACCAGAAAAACCAAGTGATCAGAGGGTTGGAACTTTCAGCCCCACGCACCAACTTCCAAGGGGCTGTCTGTGGGGAGGGACACTGGAGAAGCAGCACCATAAAACTCAACAGGAAGACACAAAGAGCTGAACACAGGGAGGTGCCAAGAGCGTGGAGTGCCTGGAGAAGGCATGGAAGCTCCGATCCCCGCACACCTCGGAGTTCTGTGAGCTGTCCTAGTCAATTCCCAAAACCAAGGAGGGGCTGAGGAACCGCCATTTTTGCAGGTTGGTCAGAAGCATAGGTGACAACCTACTACTTGTAATCGGCCTCTGAAGCGGGTGTAGTCTTGCAGGACTAAGCCCTCAGATGACGGGATTGGACATTATCTCCGGGTGGACGGCATCAGAATTGAACTGAATTGTACAATACCTAGTTGGTGTCCACTGGAGAACTGCTTGGTATGTGGGAAAAAAAAAAAACACCCACATTTCTGCTCACAGAATTTTTCAGTGTTGAGTGAGAGTAAGAAAAAAAGTTTGGGCTGGGCACAGGGGCTCAAGCCTGTAATCCTAGCACTGTGGGAAGTCGAGGCAGGCAGATCATGAGGTCAAGAGATTGAGACCATCCTGGCCAACATAGTGAAACCCTGTCTCTACTAAAAATACAAAAATTAGCTGGGTGTGGTGGCACGCACCTGTAATCCCAGCTATTCAGGAGGCTGAGGCAGGAGAATCACTTAAAACCCGGGAGGCGGAGGTTGCAGTGAGCTGAAATGGAGCCACAGCACTCCAGCCTAGTGACAAAGCGAGACTCCATCTCCCCCACCGCACCACCCCCCAAAAAAGTTTGGTTTTCGGGTTTTCCTATATTTCTTTCATGAATAATTCGTGCATGTATGTAGGTAAGTTTTCAAACACACTACGGGAAGATGTTATTCTAGAAGAGGCACACTGGAAGTTTGGCAGAGGTAGGGAAACAGGCCTGACTCACAGAAGAGCTTTCCCATTTAACTCCGTTAACTCTATTCAAATAATCCGTGTGGCCTCATAAGACACATACATATGTCAGTCTTTTCCACTGTATCTGGAAACTCTCCCCAGGAACACTGCCCAGACCACATCCCTTCAGCAAATACACTCTTCTAGGAGAGGCCCACCTTTCCACAACACCTGCCACCGCATGGCCTTCTCCTGACTCATCTGCCAATGCTACCCATATGTGTGTTCAGGTGAAAAAGATCTCGTATTTCATACCCAAATAATTTTCGCCAACAGTTAAAACAAAATAGAAAAGCCAGGGCGCTCCACCACTCCTTCTTGAACATCTACTCTCTATCAACAACAGTGCATTCAGAAAGGGTTCATAAGGGAAAACGGTCTGTGAATCTGCTAGCGCCGGAATGATGAAATGAAAAATCTGATCTGTAAAAGGTGCTGCCAGAAACTCCTCTGTGAAGGCTGTAAAAACTTGTTGCCTGAAAAAGAAAAACAGAAGCTTTTTATAAAATCAAATTATACTGTCCATCCAATCACTGATTAAAATCACCTTTCAAAATATCCTTCTAAAAGGATAATCTACTCTTCTAAATTAGCCAAGTTAACCATTTTAATATCAACTGTGTCAACCTAAAGTAAACTTAATGTCTTCTCCATTAAGATAACTACCATGTTTTTGTTAATTTTTGACAGTTACTTAGAAAAGCAGGAAAATAACCATGTTATCAGAATCACACACTTGTATTAGGCTACAGGCCTGAAAGAACAAGTACATTTTCCTATAAACTAAATCAACACTAATAAAGTAAAAATCTGACTTCAAGTCTATATTTAAAATCACATCCTATGTAAAAGTTACTATCAGACATAGATCTTGTGAAACGACAAAATCAATAAATCCATTCCAGTCTTACCTCGCACCTTCCGGACAGGAGTTGTAAGTAAAGTGCAATGGTTTTAGAACATTCTCTAGCAAAATTTTTGCTATAGGAACTCGAGATAAATCAGAATATTCAATACTTGATGGAAGCTTGCTGTTAATCAACAAATAGAGAGACCTATAATACCCTAAGAGGAAAAACACATATTTAAAATTTAGTGCCTTTTCCTGTAATAAGGGAAAAAACTTGCCAATTTTTAAATGCTTTTTACAATCTCTACAGGTCCAAACTTAAGTTAGTTCTTTAACATGTTAGGAAAACTAAACAAATATATAGGCAGCTGAATGGTATATAAACCTCATGTACCAACAACTGTCAACTATAGCCAATCTCATTTCACCTGTATACCACTCATTTGGAAGGAAGTCTAAGATATAATTATTTTAGTATATCATTAAGAGACTATTTTTAAAAACATTATCACAGCTAAAATAAATGAAGAGTAGTTCCTTAATATCACAATATCTAGTCAGTGTTCAAGTCTCCAACCGTCTCACGTTAGAAATTCTATTTAACTAGTTTGCTTGCATGAGGAAGGAGCTCAATAAGGACCAAATACTGTGATCTTATACTTTGTCTCTCATTTGCGCATTTTTTAAACACCGTGTTGAACTCATAGAGTTGAACATATTGGTAGGTTTCTTTCCACTGTAGTCCTGACCTCATGCTGCTCCACCTGGGGCCCTGGGGTGGGCTTTAGGAGGCTCCTGAGCCCCAGGGTCACTGGCAGTCCTGCATCCCGCCCTGCAATCAGCCTTTTCTCCAGGAACTCTTAAGCTCCTTTTAGAGGAGATGATGTATTTGGAGACCACAATCTGGGAACTGAAGAAGTTAACTGTTTAAAGGCAGCTTATACGTAAACTGAAACAACTTTCAGAACCAATTAAAACTTCCAGCCTATGCTTTTGATAGGAACTCTGCAGCGGGGGGGCAGTGAACATAAACTCTGGGTATCAAGAATGATCCAAATCATATATTCTTTCAGAATCATTTACTCCATTTTTATAGAATAAGAACGTTCAGGTGCAATTTCTGAGTATCTCATCATATACAAGCATATTTGGTAGCACATTAAAAACAATCCATCTGCATGGACTAGTTTTTGAAACAGTCCTACACAGCTTCATATTTGAATGAAGATCACTAAACAATGCACACTCAGTAGTTTATCATTAGACCTACTTTGTAACTACCCCAAGTCTAACCTAGTGTATACTGATAACTAGTGAAACTCATATGAAAGCTTAAAAGCTCTTTTGCTATGAAACTAAAAAGATAATAATACATCAAGAATTTAAAAAAATACATTGAGACTTTTTTTTAAAAGGTGACTAACATAACTAACAATGTACATACTGAATAGACTGACAACATGACAAAGGTTCTGTTGCAAATGTTAAAAAGCTTCATGGCACATAATGTGCAATAACAATACAAATAATGATAATACTATAATTTAAAAAGGCTAAAATTTTATAGACTGTTAGGAAGTAAAACAACTGCTGTACCACAGAAGATGCGAGAAGCAGCAGTTTCTGTGTAAGATTTTTAAGCATTTCTTATATTGGGACACATTTCAAATAATGCATATTTCTAAACTATCTTCCTTACAATTTTAGAAAACAAGTACAAATTCTCAAATGCTTAGTCTTAAAACAGTATATATCTCAACTAACACAATGAACCACTTTTAATTATTAGTTTTTAAAAAGATCAAATTCCTCAACTTTCAGTTTACTTTTAATTAACTCGGAATACTGTTTCCCTAAGTTTTCAACAAACTAAGGAGTCTAAAAGATAGTAATACGCCAAGCAGTAAGGTTGAAATGAATATGCATTTAATTTCTGTAGTTTTAACAGAGGACCAAATGGCCCAGATTTCAAGTCCGTTAGATGTAACCTAGACTATGACTTCAAGTGAAGGAAAGCACAGCTGCTTTTAATTCTGTCTGCAGCCACGGCTCTCCAGACTTCCCTTCACAACTAGTCTGAAGCACATTTTTAATGCTGATAAATATTTCTCGAGCCCAGGAGTCCTGAAGTGCTTGGGTTTCTACCTATGAGGATGTCGGGACCGAAGGTTTTTTTGTGTTAGGATTTATACTGCTCACTTCATAAAAGCTTTAAAAATCATGTTTATTTCATACTTTTTCTCCAAAAAGTGTCACTAATGTGTCCTCAAGGGTTTCAGATACAATTCACTATAGCTTCTACAATGCTGTCATTTTAGGAGCATTATCAATGTATTAAAACTTTAGCACTGAGTTAGAAAATTCAAACTAAATATCCTATTCTCTTCTACTGAACTAATGTGAGAGGACCTCATTCTTGGAAGAAAAATCATTTAACAAAATTTACTTTTTCATAAGGCTCTTGGAGTGATGTTCAACTCATACACTGGTGGCATTACCTTTCCCATTCACTCAGAATGACCAGGAGGTGGTAAGAGCCCTTCCTGCTCAGGTGAAGGACCGGCAGCTGCACTGCAGACACCAATCTTGGATGACAGGACAACTGATGAAAGCATACGTCAATTTTGTTCATTTCCAAGCAAAAGAAAAAGGCAAAGAGAGTAGCATGTTTCTGAATTTTCAGAGTGGGTGGAGCCGAGGACAGATTTTGGAATCTGGGACTCTGGTGGGCACCTGTGGATGGAGTACAAGGCGTCTGGGACACCAGTACCGCTCTGACATTGAGACTGAGTGCACAGGCTCGCAGCAGCAGGCTGGCCTCTGCTCACTCCCCATCGAGATGCTGAGCCAGTTCTGACCCTGCCTACTACTTACCATTGTGAATCATGTAGTGCAAAATCTGTTCAATCACTGACACCACGTAGCTAGCATCTTGTAAAACAGGCAAGTAAGTATTCTCAGACGAGAATACTTCAAGCATTCTCATCGGAAGTGCAACATTCAAACTGTCATCATTACAGTTTTGCAGCAACCTGTAAAAATGAAAAACAGTATTCACACACTTACAGGATAGCAAAATGTCACCAGTTTCCCCAAGTTACTCTCAGTGACAATGGTTAAGAAACTATTCCAGTACAAGATTATCTCTGAAAATAGGGACATCTTACAGATAGACAGGGAAACCATTCCACTAACATTCAGTCATTCAGACAGTTTTTAAAAGAATTCTCGTTATGTGCCAAACAGTATGCTGGCACTAAGTTCACAGACAAGAAAAATGGACAGTGGAGAAATGAACACGAAAAATTAAAGATTACAAAACACTGTAAGAGCCGGACGCGGTGGCTCACGCTTGTAATCCCAGCACTTTGGGAGGCCGAGGCGGGCGGATCACGAGGTCAGGAGATCGAGACCACGGTGAAACCCCATCTCTACTAAAAATACAAAAAATTAGCCAGGCGTGACGGCGGGCGCCTATAGTCCCAAGCTACTAGGAGAGGCTGAGGCAGGAGAATGGCGTGAACCCGGGAGGCGGAGCTTACAGTGAGCCGAGATTGCGCCACTGCACTCCAGCCTGGGCAACAGAGAGAGACCCCGTCTCAAGAAAAAAAAACAAAACAAAACACTGTAAGAAGTATTATAATCCATGAATTGTACCAACAAGCTGCATTTAATTAAACTCAGATACGAATCTCTTTAACAGTGCATATCATCTCCTTAAAGACGCTTTTGAGACTTTCCATGCCTGCAATATCCCCCAGATAGAACAATGATATATTTCTGGTCCTAAGTCAACTCTTATTTTGACTAAGGCTTCCCTTCTTACTATGAGAAGAACTGCAGGCTTAGCTATCCATTTAAAGAGGGCAGTACAGTAAGTCTGAACAGGTCACACCAATCAAGACACAGCACATCTGTCACTCCCAAAAGTTTCTTCTTGGCTGTCTCTAGTCCATTCCTCCCTCTTTCCCCCCACCCCAATCCTTTTTTCTATCAAAAACTTTGTCTAACACCGCACTTATTTTTAGATTTCTCCTGTTGTCTTCACAATGTATTTTACAGCCGTTTTTTTTTTTTTTTTTTTTTGAGACAGAGTCTCGCTCTGTCGCCCAGGCTGGAGTGCAGTGGCGCAATCTCGGCTCACTGCAAGCTCCACCTCCCGGGTTCACGCCATTCTCCTGCCTCAGCCTCTCCGAGTAGCTGGGACTACAGGCGCCCGCCACCACGCCTGGCTAATTTTTTGTATTTTTAGTAGAGACGGGGTTTCACCGTGGTCTCGATCTCCTGACCTCGTGATCCGCCCGCCTCGGCCTCCCAAAGTGCTGGGATTACAAGCGTGAGCCATTGCGCCCGGCCTACAGCTGTTTTTCCTTTTAAAAAAAAAAAAAAAAAAAAGCCAGAATCCATGTGATCACACATCACCTTTAATGAGGGACCCAGGAGGCTGTTTCAGTGCCTCACTGAAACTAACTTCTCTATGTGACAAAAGCCTTCTGCCCTGCCAGGAGGGGAATAACGTGCAGGGTTCTGGGTGTGGTGTGTCTACACGGCTCATCCGCTTACTGCAGGCTGCCTTCTGTCTTAACAGCTGCAAAGCCCAGGAGAGATAGGGGGTGAGCACCCAGCGGGCAGGCTGGGCAGGACACCCAGCAAGACCTTGTTTTGTTTTTGCCCTTTTCACAACTTTCCCCCTCAGCACCACACTGGTGTCTCGTGAGGGGTGTAGGAGTGCAGGAGGAGTGGGGAACACCTAACAAGCCGCTGGGACACAAAGGGCAGCGGCGGGCGGTGGGAGAGCCTCTTGTCAACCTGGAAAAGTCAGCAGCATGTGTGCTGATGATCCCATGTGAGAGGTAAACCTGAAAATGCAACAGAGAAGTGCTGGAACGGTGCCTCGAGTGAGCGACAACATAAGATGTAGCTCCAGGTTTATCGGGACAGCCTTGGACGGGAAAAGGATATCCATATTGTCAAGAGACAACCCACTTAAAAAATAAAGTAAAAGATTTGAACAGACTCTTGAAAAAGAGCCATCTGAGTGACCAGTATGCTCCTGAGAAACAGGCGTCATCATTAGTCATCCAGGAAATACAAATTCCAATCACAATAAAACTACACACCCATCAGAATGGCTGGGTTTTGACAGCTGTCAATACCAAGGGTTCAGGATACGGAGGAACTGCGCCTCTCATATGCTGCTGTCCTAAGTTTGGTAGTTTCTTCTAAAGTGAAATACATAACTACCATGTGACCCAGTGATTCCATGACTTCAGAGATGTTCAACAGCATTAAAAAATATGTATGTGATTAGTCATAAAAGGAGCTGCAGGTGGTTCTGGATGGCCACATTTACAGAAAAAGAAAAATTCAATGTTCTGGCACATGGCAGATAAGACTGTCGACTTACTAACATACACTTGAAACACAATTTCTAACGTTTACATTTTGTTAAAATTCCATTTCTCATCAAAAAGAATCAGTGCTCCTTAGAGAAAACAGCCCCAGGCCTGGGGCAGAGAGAGCACTTGAGTCTTTGTGACCTCACAGAAAACAAAGATCTCTCGAAATACAGATGAGGCCAAGCCAAGAAAAACGGGCTGCTTACAGGGCGCTCTCTACTTACAAGCAGACCACTAAAAGTCATCTGTCACACACTGTATTTTAAAAAATACATGAGACCTTACTGAGATTAAAGAGGAAAGATGAGGAGGAGTGTTTTGTTGTTGCTGTTGTTAAAGAAACATGGGTGTGGCTGGGCACGGCAGCTCACGCCTGTAATCCCAGCACTTTGGGAGGCCAAGGCAGGCGGATGACCTGAGGTCAGGAGTTCGAGACCAGCCTGGCCAACATGGCAAAACCCCATCTCTACTAAAAATACAAAAACTAGCTGGGCGTGGTGGCACGTGCCTGTAGTCCGAGCTACTTGAGAGGCTGAGGCAGGAGAACTGCTTGCACCCAGGAGGCAGTGGTTGCAGTGAGCTGAGATCGCGCCACTGCACTCCAGCCTGGGTGACAGAGCAAGACTCTAATCTCAAAAATAAAAATAAATAAATAATAAAAAAAGAAACATAGTCTTGCTCTGCAGCCCAAACTGGAGTTCAGTAGCACAATCACAGCCCACTGCAGCCTCGAACTCCTGGGCTTCAGGAGTTTCTGGTTTAGAAATTTTTAAAAATAAAAGTTGGGAAAAGAATAATTATATTTAGATGTATCATGTATCAAAATCATTTGCTTATACAAATACATTCAAAAGTTACGTTAGAGTGTTTTGCAAACTACAACCCACAGGCCAAACTAGCCCTAGAGCTGTTTTTTGTACGGCTGTTGAGTGAAGCATGATTCCTTTATTTTTAAAGAGTTGTGAGCAAAAGGCAAGAAAAATACATAAGAGACCATATGTGGACCACAAACCCTAAAATACTTGCTATCTCGCCATTTACATAAAAAGTTTGCAAACTCCTGCTTTACAGAAAGAATGTATACAATGTGTTTTTCAAACTAAAAGTTTATTGAAGAAATAAGTTAGAAAAAATATGAATTACTGGCATCTGGGATCCTCCTGGTTCTCTCTTCTAATAGGTTCTTTATTCCTATCTTTGGTCCAGCTAAGTATTTTGGAAAAATCAGTTAATAAAGACTCGTTCTGATAGTAATCCTAAACAAATATTACAGACAGTATCCAGAAAATTAACTGAAATTATATTGAAAGTTCAGAATCATTTGAAAATTTTACTACGGCTGAGATATAAGCAATTTATTAAAAACTGGTAAAGGTGTTATATTCAGATAATGTAACTCACATCGCTTACACGTGTTCTTTTGGACACTGAATGCAAGAAAGTCACGGCAGTGGCTTATGCTGAGTTCCTACATAAACTGCATTTTGGTGGAGACCCCTATGGAATGGAATCATTCTCACACGTCGGGAGTCCTCTTTTGGCTGGCCTTCCATTCTCCGGTAAACAGGATGGCCAACATTCACAAGATGATTCGAGGGCATCTTTGAAAGAAAAAGTCATCTGAAAGATACTGATATATGTGTCTTCATTTATACCTCATGCCGGCCTGAATCATCTAGAGTAAAAATTGTAAGTAATATATATAGAAGTCCATGACCTCAAAAAAAAAAAATATGGAAAAGCCACTGTCTCTGAAAATAAAAGTCAAAAGGTGTTCCCCTAGACAAGATGATCAATACATTATATACGTTACTGACTTATGATAGAATTTTACCTGCAACAGAGGCTCATCAATCTTTTTATTTGAAATAAGCATGTAAGTCTCTCAGATCCATCCAATTGCTTGACAAACAGAGAGCTGTGTTTAATTAAGTTCTGATACAGCCATATCTGAAACAACAAAACATATAATATACAACTCTCAATGAAAATTTAATGGTTTGCTAATTTACATAATACCCCAAATTTCCTTAAGTGGCAATGCACATTTAATCAAACCTAATCAAAAGATGGTAAGAAGTAAATATTCTAAGTCGGTTTTATTTAAAGGTATGTGCATTTTCCAGCCAGGCGCGGTGGCTCATGTCTGTAACTTTGGGAGGCTGAGGCAGGCAGATCACTTGAGGTCTAGTTCACGACCAGCCTGGTCAACATGGTGAAACCCTGTCTCTACCAAAAAATACAAAAATTAGCCGAGCATGGTGGCACACACCTGTAGTCCTAGCTATTCGGGAGGCTGAGATGGGAGGATCACTTGAACTTGGGGGGTGTGGGTGGAGGTTGCAGTGAGCCAACATCAAGCCACTGCACTGCCTGGGCGAGAGAGTGAGAGACCCTGTCTCCAAAAAAACGAAAGTATCCGCATTTTCAATCTTAAAATAATATATCAGTATTAAATTACTAAATTAGTAACTAAAACAAAGTACACTTAAAGCTCATGTCAATCTGAAACAAAAATAGTTCACTTGCAAAGATCAGAAATCTGTAATAAAAATATATGAGAAATACGATATTAATTCCAAGTTACATAGGTTATGTTTCTTTTCACCTTTTTCCTCTGCGGATGTGTGTGCCTGTGTGTCTCTAGCATCTGTTCCTTTTGGATACTTCCCTTCCCTAACTCCATCATTTTTTTTTATAGAGAAGGCAATCCTAGGGCCCCACTCACCAGGCTGGCCAGAACTTCCCATTCTCCTGGATAAAAGGATAGTCAGTGAGTTCATTAAAGGCAGATGCAGATTTCTGTCGCTTGCAATCAAGAGGCCTGACCAGACAGTATGTATGAAGCTGCCCTATTACTTTGAAAACACAATACTTAACAACGAATCTCTTCCACTTTCTCTACTACACCTTTGTGAAATAGACTGGTATTTTATTTTTTCCTTTCATAAGGCCCATTTAGAATCATCTAGAATGAAAAGATAACCTTTGTTTTTTCTTTTGAGACAAGAGTCTCACTCTGTCACCCAGGCTGGAGAGCAGTGATGCAATCTTGGCCCACTGCAACTTCTCCTAGGTTCAAGCGAGTCTCATGCCTTAGCCTCCCAAGTAGCTCGGATTACGGGTGCCCGCCACCACGCCCAGCTAATTTTTATATTTTTTTAGTAGGGACGGGGTTTCGCCATGTTGGCCAGGCTGGTCTCGAACTCCTGGCCTCAAGTGATCCACCAACCTCAGCCTCCCAAAGCGCTGGGATTATACACGTGAGCCACCACCCTCGGCAAAGATAGCCTCTTAAGTGTAGCTAGTTATAAATATGCCACACAGCCTTTTCTTTGCCTATTATTTTTAAGTAGTTTCTTCTTTGACATTAACATTTCTTTGCCATAAAACGTTATTAAACAATGAAATTACCAACACAAAAGCACTCTGCATAATAAATTAGCACATGTCGTAAGCTGGGACGAAATAATTCTGAACTACTCCGAATATTAGTTAATTTGCCTACACACAGGCTTTCTCTTGAGGTGTTTGGAGCCACCTTGCCCACATTTTCTCAGGAACAAATAAGGTATGAATACTTCCTTCACTATCTGACATGTAGTTCGTCCTAAAATTTTTATTATCAGTTAACAAATAAGATGTAAAATAACTATACATTATATAATAGGACTGCTGGAAGACTTTATCAAAAGATTCAAAGAAAATTAAGCAATTAAAAAGTGAGGCAATTAATTTCAGAATTAAACTGTACATAAAATATAATCTTAGTACCGTATTTGACTTAAAGTCATAATAAAAATTTTTTAAAAAGGAGGAGATGAGGAAGAAATAGCCATATCTGTTGATTTTTGCATAGAATAACTTTGAAAACCTATCAAAAGTGGCATTATGCTTACTCCAAGAGTAGAAAGCAAACAATGTGAAGACTGGGGCAGGAGACATTTTCCGCTACGTTGAGATTAATTTATTGCTATCGCATCTATGCTTGAGAACTGAATCAACATTCAACCACTCTGGCTGGAGTGCAGTGGCAGGATCATAGCTCACTGCAGCCTTGAATACCTGGGCTCAAACGATCCTCCTGCCTCAGTCTCCTAAGTAGCTGGACTACAGCAGCACGTTACCGCAGCCAACTAATTTATTTTTTGCTTTGTTTTATAGGTGGGGTCTGGTATTTTGGCCAGGCTGGTCTCAAACTCCTGGCCTGAAGGGATCCTCCCACCTCAGCTCCCCAAAGTGTTGGTATTACAGGCATGAGCCACTGTGTCCAGCCCACTTTTCTTTTATCCTTCTCCTGGACTGGTCTGAAGACATTTAATTCTATTTCAGGTTTCGGAATCTGCACGAGCAATTTGCTTGATATTTGCTCGAGGGCTAAAGTCAAATATGTTCATTTACCTCCAAGCTTTTCACAGATGGCTTCTGAAGCAAGACGGTGTAGCTACACCATGTCGTGACTGATGACTAAGATTGAGGACCTCACTCAAAGGCAATAGGTGCTCTGGAGAGACACCAATCGACATCTCACAGCACCTGCCTGTCTGTGCTCCTTGGTGATCTTGCAATCTACAAGATTAGAGTATGTGAGGCCAGGACATCCTGTTACAGAAAGCAAGCCCGATTATCTGCCTTTGTACTATTCTGATTCTTTTTTTCAACAACTTCGGAAAGCAAGCCTGGAAAGAGCCTGCACTTAACTAAGTCCAGAATGGGTAGACTCAATGGCTTTCACTGCCTCTCTAGACTGGCTCTCAGTTCTTTCTCTGCACTTTCTCGGTTTACAGAAAGTTTTCCCCATGTTCCACCTTAGCTCAACTCCGGAGGCAATGCTGGGTTTTAAAGCCAAACACTAGAGGAGTAATCATGTATTCCTTTGTCCGCTGTAATTAATTCATGTAGGGATGGTTTGTAGCGAGGAAGACTTAATTTTTCACTGTATACTCCCCTTTTCATGCAATTTGAAATTTTTAACACAGATAAACAAAAATTTCCAAAAATAAATAATACATTTAACCTGGCTGGATGTGGTGGTTCATGCCTGTAATCCCAGCACTTTGGGATGTCGAGGCAGGTGGATCACTTGAGGTCAGGAGTACAGACCAGCCTGGCCAACATGGTGAAACCTGACTCTACTAGAAATACAAAAAAAATTAAGCTAGGGGTGGTGGCATAAGCTTGTAATCCCAGTTACTCAGGGGGCTCGGGTAGGAGAATCGCTTGAACCCAGGAGGTGAGGTTGCAGTGAGCTGAGATCGCACCACTACACTCCAGCCTGGGCGACAGAGTGAGCAAGACTATCTCAAAAAGGAAAAAAAAAAAAGACAAATAGCATATTTAACATAGGCCAGGCGCGGTGCTCACGCCTGTAATCCCAGCACTATCGGAGGCCAAGGCAGGTGGATCACCTGAGGCCAGGAGTTCAAGACCAGCCTGCCCAACATGGCGACATCCCATCTCTACTAAAAATACAAAAATTAGCTGGGCGTGGTGGTACACATCTGTAACCCCAGCTACTTGGGATGCTGAGGCAGGAGAATCGCTTGAACCAGTGAGGCGGAGATTACAGTGAGCCGAGATCGTGCCACTGCATTCCAGCCTGGGTGACACGTCTGTCTCAAAAAAAAAAAAAAAAAAAAAAAAAAAAAATATATATAT